>NC_134089.1:9503898-9803898 GCF_000715075.1 Nicotiana tabacum
CTCATTCCCTTTTTGGAAATTGGGTTTGAATTGAAGAGTCGCCACCTAATGATTGCATTAGGACACTAAGAAGGGTTTTGATTTAGAAAACCAGAGTTTAGGTAAAGGCTAGAAATTATCCTGAGGGGAAGGTGTTAGGCACCCCCCAGGATTCACTAGTGTAGTTTCTGGTCATGCTACAATTGTGACTTTAAGTACAAGTAAGAAAATAAAGGTTTCAAATATGAGGGATTGTCACATTATGGCTGCAAATAAATTAAAGTTTGAAGAAACAAAGAAAGCTGAAATTTTGAGGAAATAGTTTAAAAATTCATAAAAGTAATAAAATAAACAAGTAAAGGGAAGGGGGTCCTAGGTTTACAAATAATATGGATCACATCAATGCAATACCCGGTAATCACTTCTCAAAAGAAGGGTTACACGTGGTATTAGCGCATCGGTCATCATATCCATATCTACCCTTTTCCCACCCCGTTAAGGTATTAAAACGCGGAATAATTTCGTTATTATTGCATGCTCTTACCCGTCTCAATCCTATCAGTCCCGGAGGCATTTGGGACTACTAGTCCTAAAGGGAAGGGAGATTGGCTTTTATGGTTTAAAGGACAAAATCTAGGGCGACAAACAAAACACATAGAGCAGATATGGGAAAACACATAACATTTAAAGGCTCAAACAGGCCTCGTCAACTTAAAGACAGATTGTTTAGCATGTCTTGCATGTACTGGTTATGGTCTTAATTAAACTTAAAAAAACGTTAAAGTAGGCTGATTTATCACATATTTTCAGATAAGAAGTCTGAATTAGGACTGCCCGCTGGTTGTAATTATCAAAGACTAGTGCAGTTATAACCTTTACCCTAAAGCTTGCCTAGGTGAAACCTATAGGCATGATATCTATGCATAAAATAAATATACTGATTTAAAGAAAAGTACTTATTAATTGCAGGAACATAAGTTCTGCAAATATTAAGCAATGTTACTACTGATTTGTAGACTTATAAGCGAGATAGACGATTCAAATTCGGTTGATTACTCCTATAGGCATGGTTTATAAGCGTTATTGATTTTTAAACATTTATAGAAATGCAGAAGTCCTATAGTCATGGTATCTAGAATGCTGATTGTTATTTAAACCTATAAACCGTTTACCTAGTGATAGATGTATATGCAGAATTTAGAAAGTCCTACAGGCATGTTATCTATATGATATGCAGCATTTGGGAATGCAGAACCTAAAGACAATTTTTCTGTATAAAATGCAGATCCTATAGACATAGAATCTATATGAAATGCAAAAACCTATAGACATGATTTATATGAAATGCGGAAGTGCAGATCCTATAGACATGGTTTCTACGTGAAAATGCAGATCCTATAGACATAGAATCAATATGAAATGCAAAAACCTATAGACATGATTTCTATGAAATACAGAAGTGCAGAAACCTATAGACATGGTTTCTACATATAAAATGCGAAAATGATAGCTGTAAGCAGGATAAGAGTGCAGAAATATAACAACTCCCTATTAACATGATATCTACTCCTTTTGCATGCATGATTGAACCTCCCCTTTTCACTAAAACCCCATAAGTTATTACAAATCATTACAGCCCAGAATGAATAAGAAAAACAAAATTACATCAGAAATTAAAGTACAACCAAGGGGAGCCTAATTCAGACTCCGGGTCTGAAATATGAAATGAACCAACTCCAACGATCAAATTTCCAAAGCCTTTCTCTTATTTGGATGTGTCAGAGTTCCCTAAGAGTTTCAAATGAACTCCGGGCAATGCTCACACCCAAACACATACAGGACTAAAAACATAGTGCAGTGTGGAAGGGCCAACCCTTAAGTATCCAAGTTCAGAGGGAACTCAAGGACCCAAGGCAAGGCTTATAGGAAGGGGGAAGATCTTAGAAGCTAAGAGTAAGTATAAGTGCAGAGTTTGAAAAAGGGAAAGGGAAAGTGGTAGAGAAACAGGAACAGGCTAGTGGGCATACCTTGCAATGGGAAGTGCTGGCACACTCCATAAGCCTGTTAGAACACATTGTTTTGGGAGTCAGGATCCTCTAAGGGATCAAGTCCAGACATGAACAATAACTTGCATATTGTCATGTCATGAACTACAACTCAAATCACATAATGGGGAAGAGGGGTACAGGGATTCATAGCAGGAACAAGTAAAAGAAATTAACATGCTAATTAAACATTCAACTTTATATAGACAGTAAAGTAGACATGGATGTAAAGGCTATAAGTGAACACATTGGGATGATGCTGAAGCTAAAACTTGATAATACCAGTCTCAAAGAAACAAGTGAAAGAAAGTAGTAGTCTTGCAAAGCCAAAGTGCAAATAGGCAGTCAGAATGCTATGATCTTAGAAAAGAATCGTGAGATTCTAAGGGTGAAGTATGAAGTGTAAAAGTGTTGAATTGAGAGTGTGTTAAAGTGCAGAAGGGTCGTGCCCATTTATAGTGTATAAAGCAAGTAGAAATAGGTATGAAAATAGTTTGAAAATCAATTACACAAGGTTTTTCCCTAATTAAGGGATTCTGATTTCAAACGGGTAAAAATAATTAAGGATAGAGATTGATCAAAACCTTTTCCAAAGCAGTATAAGAAGGGTAAATACATAGAGATTTATTTAAGGAAAAAGTATGACAGCACACGGTTTGTGCAAGTAAGGAAAGGAAATCAGTTAACAGCCAATAAATCAAAATTGAAGGCTTTGTATAAATGAACCAAGACAGAAAAGGTGAGGAAAGGTTTTACTTAAGGAAAATCAGTAACAATCAATCAAACCTAAAAAAAGGATTCTGAATCAATCATAGGTTGGAAAGCCTTTTGAAGAAAGGTTCAATACACATATAAAAGCATACAGACATGCTTAAACAAGAAAGAACTGTCACGCTAATCAGAAGAGTCTAGCATAGAAGAGTCTAAAAGTTCAAAGTCGTAAACAGAGAAATTCAAACTTAGTTCCTACACTAAGAATTTGTCTAAAAGAGTCAAGGGTTCCAAAATAGAACTCTAGTCCAAACACAAGATCACCCTCGTCAAAATCCCCGAATTCTAGGGTTCCTACTTCGAATCAGATATAGAGACGAGGAGGCAAGTAATTGAAATAGGCTCAGAGATCTCTTTAAGAGACTCATGTGAAAACAAACAGATACAATAGCAAGTTCAAAGCAAACAATGTGAAGAAACTGATTTGAAGCATATGTTTAAGAAAAACATGGGACTTAAACAAGTTCAGAAGAGAAAATAGGTAGTATAACACTTAAGAAAACAATAGAGGAGACATGTGTAAAGGGAACTTGAGCAAAGGTCCAGTAAAGGCAACAAAGAACTTAAGAATTTAGTAGGAAATACATACAGTAGGAGAACACAAAATACCAGAAAAGTATATCAACAAGACATATAGGAAAAACACAGCGGGGTGAACATGTGAGCATGGTGTAGAAACATAGTAGAAAGACAAGGCACAGAAGAACATATATAGTAGAAAAAAATAGGAAAGCAGCAGAAGCACATGCGTGACAAATACACACAAAGAAAAAGGAAAAGGAAAGTAAGAAACCCTAAATCGAAGAGAAGTAATTTTTTTTTTTTGAAAGAAAAATTGGGGAAAACGTTTAAGAACTCAAGTAGAGAACAGATATATAACAAATCTAAGAAAAATTAG
Source organism: Nicotiana tabacum (assembly GCF_000715075.1). NCBI lineage: Eukaryota > Viridiplantae > Streptophyta > Magnoliopsida > Solanales > Solanaceae > Nicotiana > Nicotiana tabacum. Next base: position 9,507,592 of record NC_134089.1, read on the forward strand.
AGAAAACCTCGAATAGCTAGGGTTTTAGAGGGACCCTAAACAAGAAAGGCTTGGAAAAATGTCTGATCTTGAGTCGGATGAGTCAGAAATAGGCTCATAATGCTTGGATATGCCGGAGCAAGGCCGGAAATGGCCACAAAACCTTGAATCAGCAAAGATCTGAACGGACACCTTCGAGGTCATACCTCGAAACTTCAAACACCAAGTGTTTAAGAGCAGAGGGAGATGAGTTTCAGCCATCCATGGCCTCTCGATTCCGGTGAGCTGAAGGTAGAAGATAGTAGGAGATGATTAGGGTTTCAAGAACCTTCAAGAGAGTTTGAGAGGGGAGGTATTTAGAGGCGGATAATAGAATGAAATGAGTTAGGGTTAGGGGTGTAGACGGATTAAAAAAGGAAAGGGGAAATCATGGTCGTTGATCAGATTGATCAACGGCCTGGACTAAAAGGGGTTTGGGTCGGGTAGTTTTAAATGGGTTAAGGGTTGGGTTAAGTGGAATTGGTCTGGTCTGAAATTAGGTTTGAAATTGAGTCAATTGAGGGAACCAATTTGGGCTATAATTGAAACTGAATGTGCCAGATTTTAAAGCCACTTTTTTTCCTTTTATTTTATAAAAATAGTAAAAATGATTTCTGAAAATAAATTAAAAGTACTGAGCCAGTTAATAATATATAAATATTAATTTAAAATATTGGAACCAATTTCATAATTATAAAATGCTATTAATTCTTAAAATAGGCTAAAATTGCAATTATATGCAATTTAGCTTTTAAAATACCAAATAAATTGAAAAAAGGTATAAAACATTACCCTAGCTATATTTGGGTATAAATATTAGAATAGAATAGGTTATTTGCCAAAATGATAATTGTGGGAATAATTATTGGTTTTTGTACTGCTAAAATTGGCAATAAATCAGTTTAAAATCTTTTAGAAATTAGAAAAATTATTGAAATACTTGGAAATACTTATATATGCATATATATGCTATTTTGAAAGTATTCGTATGTAAAAATACATAGGAAAAAATTGGGTATCAACAGTTTGTACGTGCCATTTTTCTGCAGAGATTCCATCTCTTCTTGCATGGCTTTCATCCACTGGTTCTTTTCTGTATGGGACAACACCTCCTTAAGACTTTATGGCTCCCATTTATCACTGAGGAGGACATACTCTGTGGAAGGGTACCTGCAAGACTCTACCCTTTGCCTTTATGATCTCCTTAGAGGTTGAGGTTGTTCTTCTTCTTCTTGAGTAAGGTACTCCACTTTCTCGACATCATCATCAAGTTTCTCCCCCTGCTCAATAACCTCACCAGGTTGCTCCCCCTACTCGTCAACTCCGTCGGTCGTAATTTCTATACTTGTGGGATAGTTAGAAGAATAAGGAATGGTAATAAGGTTAGGGATTATACCATTCTTTGTCTTCTCTAACTAATCATCTACAGCTCCAACTTCACTTTTTCGGAAGATTACATCTCTGCTTCTAATGACCTTCTTTTTTACAGGATCCTACAATGTTTACCTAAACTCTTCATCTCCATATCCGATGAACAGGGAACAAATTTATCATCTAGCTTTGTTCTCTACTCCTTTGGTACATGTGCAAAAGCTCCGCAACTGAACACCTTTAGATGTGAGTATGACACTTCCTTGTTGGTCCAAACTCTCTCTGGGATTTCAAAATCCAACGGAACTGATGGACGCCTATGGATTAGGTAACAATCTTGACCTAGAATAACTTAGGCAGTTTAGCCATTCTGAGTATGCTTCTCACTTTCTCAACAATGGTGCAGTTTATACTCTCGACTACGTCATTATGTTGTGGGGTTCCAAGAACTGTCTTTTCATGTCTAATACCATTACTTGAATAGTACTCTTCAAATTCCCTTGAAGTGTACTCACCTCTATTGTCACTTCGGAGACGCTTTAGCTTTCAACCCATCTCCCTTTCCACCAGAGCATGAAACTTCTGGAAAACTTGAAACACCTGATCGTTAGTTTTCAAAATATAAACCTATAATTTTCGTGAAGCATCATTAATAAAAATAACAAAATATTTGTTACCGCCCATTGATTCAATTTCCATTGGACCACAAATATCAGAATATGCCAAATCAAGTATATTCAATTTTCTTTCAGACGATGTCTGAAATTAGACTCTATGCTACTTACCTACTAAATAGTAGTCACAAGGTTTTAATATTGTACCTTTAGTATAACAAATAAGTGATTTCCTAGCAACAATTTACAATTCCTTCTCACTCATATGACCCATTTTATGCTACAAATCTGCAGAAAACTTATCTTGTCCCACGTTTAATTCACCTTGGCATATTTCTGCATTGTCCTATATAACGTGCCACGAGAAACTCCCTTTGAAACCACCAAGGATCCCTTAGTGAGTCTCCACTTCTAATTTTCAAATTAATTCTCGTATCCATCTCGGTCTAAAGCAATTTCTGAGATCAAGTTCATCCGCTAATTAGGTACATGTTGCACGTACTTTAGAACCAATGTGCATCCGACATTTGTCTTGATACAAATATAACCAATCCCCGCAATCTTTGAGTAAATTGTGTTACCCATTCTCACAGTGCCAAAATCACATACTACATATTTGCAAAAAAAGATATTTTACCGGTGTGGCATGGTAAGATGTCGTTGTGTCAACCACCCATTCCGACTCTGGACCTCATAGGTGCATACATTTTTCTTCCTAATTTATAAAGAGGACAACATTATCATTGTTTTGCACCATGACGGTTGTGTTGTCGTCATTCTTCTGGCCACTGGTTTCACCTTTGCCCTTCCTTGGATTTGGGCAATCTCTTTTGAAGTGACCTGGTTGATCACAGTTGTAGCAATTTCTCGCTCTTGATTTGGATCGGTTCTTATACTTTCCATGAGCTCCGAATCTACCATAGTTGCTCGAGCTCCTTTGATAACTCCTTCCTCTATCTTCTATGATGAGAGCATATCCTTGATTTTCAGGCTTTTTTCTCTTCTTCTCATTGAGTAGAAGAGCCGATGTGACATCTTTCAACTCAATGGTAGTCTTACCGTGCAGGATGGTTATTGCAAAATTATCGTACGAAGATGGCAACAGGTTCAACAGCAAGATAGCTTTATCTTCTTCCTCGATTTTCACTCCAAGATTGGCGAGCTGTGTGATTAGTCCGTTAAACACATTTAAATGTGACAAAAATCTGTACCTTCACCCATATGTAGGGCATATAGCTTCTTCTTCAGGTATAATTTATTTGTCAGCATTTTCGACATGTATAGGCTTTTCAACTTTGTCCAAATGCCACATGCGGTATTTTCATCAATGATGATATTTACGTAAACATCTGATAAGTGCAACCTGATTGTGCTAGCAACTTTTTCATCCAAGTCAGCACAATCCTCAGCTTTCATGGTATCAGGATTTTTGGCATCAACATCTAGTACCTTGTGTAATCCTTGTTGGATGAGCAGATCCCTCATCCTTCTTTGCCATGTTGAGAAACCTCTATCTCCATTAAACTTTGCTACCTCATACTTTACTCCGGATATTTTTATTTTTCATCGAGTATAGTACTACCAACAGATAATAATATTTATGTGAATGAGCAAAACTTGCACTCTGATACTAGTTGTTGGGAATAAACCCCCATAGAAATAATATTTATGGTACTAAAAGCAGAATAATAACGTAGCACCGAGATACGGTAATTAACAAGAATAAAAGAGTGACAACGACACCAAGATTTTTACGTGGAAAATACTTTTGAATAAGGAAAAAAACACAGCCCTGAGAGGAGCAAGCGATATCACTATAACAAGGACTTTTACACTTTGTAGGTCCCAGTAAAATACTCCAAAGACCACTATAACACTCCAAAAAAATAATCCTCTTTTGATATTCCCACCTCAGTACAATATCGTCCACTCTCTATTTTTCTCATATACTATTTTCTTATACCCTTTCTGTGATGTCTCACTCTTTCTTTTTCTCTTTGTTGGTGTGTAGAAATGAGAGTTGAAGCTCTCCATTTATAGTCAAAGCCTCGCTCTCTAAAGCCTACAATATTTGACAATTTGCACTCACTTTTCCTTCTTTTTCTTTAATGTTGACAATTCAACAAAGTTGGCTACCAAACCAAAGAAATTCAACAAAGTTGGCTACCAAACCCAAAAAAAATTCCTTAGGCACATGCCTATTACTTTAGCTTTTGAATGAGATGGACACCATCATATTGGTGGTCAATTGAACACACTTCATCAAAAGATTGTATTTTGTATCTAGATCAAAATCATTGTAAGAGAGTTATTTAAAACTTAATGACACTCCATTACACTAATGACATACATTTCAAAAAGTATTTGATATGTTATATACATCTATTGATACCCAATTTTTCCCTATATCTTTTTTTAATATGAAAAATACTTTCAAATAAGCATATGTATGCATATATAAGTATGTCCAAATGTTTTATTATTTTTCCAAAATTTTCAAAGGTTTTTAAATCAATTTATTTTTCTATTTTTATTCATAAAAAACCCAATAATTATTTATAAAATTATTATTTTTCGTAATTAATTTATTGAAATTTCACATTTATGCTAAAATATAGCTAATATAAATTTTTCATATTTGTACAAATTTATTTAGTATTTTTAAAGCTAAATTGCATATAATTGCAATATTAGCCTCTTTTAAGATTTAGTTGCGTTTATGTTCATGAAAATTAAGTCCAGCATTTTTAATGGTTAATTATATGTTATAAATCATGTTAGTACTTTTAATTTATTTCCAGAAATTAATTTACTATTTTTATAAAAATGAAAGGGGAAAATTGACTATTTAAAATCTAGCCCAATTGCATTTCAATTATAGCCTGAATTCTACCCCAATTTGAACCCAATTTCCCCTGGCCCAATTTCATTTAAATCCGACCCTTAAACCCGTTTAAATGACCCAACCCGGACTCCCCACCTAACCTCTTTAATCCTAGCCGTTGATCGTTTAGATCAACGGCTCCCATTACCCCTTTCCTTAATTAATCCTAAATGACCCCCAAAACCCTATCAATTGATACAACCCGCCTCCTCTAAATCCCTCTTCCTCTCCAACTCTCTCTGCAACACCACCTAAACCCTAGTTGCCGCCACCCTAATCCACCCTAACACCCACCTAATTCATGGCCTTCCGAGGTCATTTGAGGCTTGTACTGGCCTTCCATGGCTTCTATGTGTTTGGTTCTATGGTTTCACGACCAGACTTCGATGGAGTTTGGTCCAGTCCTTTCTTAACTAGTGTTCATGGCCTCTTTCCGACCATCCACGACTTTTTCGGCCATTTATGGCCTTTCGAGACGGGTCCTTGATCTTTTCTGGTTAGATTGTTACTTTCGAGATCTTTCTCGTTTTCTTTTGGGTTTATTGAAACCCTAATCTCTATGATCTTTCGATTTCTTTTAGATCTATCTTAGATTTGTGCTTACCATGAACTTTTAAGCATTTGTTTTCTTGAAGTTTCTTCAACGTTGTTTTCAAAACGACTCTTCAATTGTTCTGATTAGGGTTTTCCTTTAAAGTTATTTCAAAATCTTTCCTCTGATTCTCGATGTTGTTTTATTACTTTACTATGTTCGAACTATTTTTTATGCTTTCCTTCGACTTGAGTCAGCATGTTGAAAACCCTAATTTCCTTTGGGTCTCATCCGAATCCTGAAGATGTTTGTTTAAATGTATATTTGATTAATTAAGTTCCTCGTTCTTGTTTGACTTATTTGTGTTACCATTTTTAAAACTCGATTGTTGTTGAAAGGACCTAGGTCTTTGGGGTCTGAAATTGTTTGAGTACTTGACTCGACTGAAAGCTTTTATTTCAGAATCTTCTTTTCTTTATGTGATTCATCTGATTCTGGGTTTTTATTATCATTAAAACTTGACTATGCATGAAACCCAAACCTTTCAAAAGGTTTTCTCACCTGCTAATGTGATATCTTTGCATGTTTCTGATAATCTGTTCTTCCCTGTTGATTCAATGTAACTTGACCTACTATGTTTCGAATGCTTGCTTTACTACTGAACCCTAGCTTATTTCTGCCACTACTGCATGTTTGTGATTATCTCTTTTGTCAATATGTTTGGCATCACATGTCTGATGTCCCTGTTCACTTTATTTATATACTGAAGTGCAGAAGCATGTTTCTTCTTTGATTGATCTCAATTGTGTGACTGATTTCAAAACTTTTCTTTTATGAACTCTAATTTTCACTCGCATGTTAAAGTTACTAGATTCTTTCCTTATTTTGGCTTACTGAATCTTTTTCCAAAAACTAAGCATATTTCTGTACTTAGACTTGATTACTTACTCAACGCTTTTACTACTTCTTTTATGGCAATAATCAGTTTGTCTCTAAATTGATCTTCCTTCCTTATTTTGAATCTGTCATTACCCGTTAAACAGTGACTCCTTAATTAAAGGGAGTCACTTGTATAATTGATTCTGACTGTTAATTGTTTCTATATTTGTATTAAACATTACTTGTTACCTTACTTCTCACTCGTTTTCAGAAGCTATAAATACCCTTCACCTTCTCTTCTTTCAAACACACGAACGAACCTTGAATTCAGAACACACACTTCACTAAAAACTCTCTCTCTCTTTTCTCTGTTACTATTTGGTTGTTGTCTTATCTAGCCGACTGAAAGCCAAGGCTAGGCTGTGGAAATTTGCCTGCTTTTCTTTCTGCATTTGCTTCTTTACTGGTATGTTCTAATTAATCTTCCAGCATCAACAACAACATGTTTCTTTACTATTTCCTTCACACTTGCATGTTTCCTGCTTCTATTTGATCAAGTTTCATTCTTAAAAGCATGCTATAAATCAATGTGTTTTCTTTATGTATGAATTCTGTCAGTCACTTATTATGACTTGTGAATCCCAAACCCCATATCCCCTCTATGAGTTTTGTCTCTGGTTGGCTTATGGGCATGCCATCACCATCTATTGATGTGAATGCCCAAACCTGACTCTTTCTAGGGTCATATGCCCCCTCAATGTATTCCCAAACCTCTGACCCCTTTTGTGTAAAATGTTGATTTTGTGTAGTGTTAGCTGCTACTAATGTTTTCCAATCACCCTGACCTCTCTCCATTCTCAACTTAGTTTTAAACCTCTGTTTCTACACTCCCACTATACTCTTAGACTTAGGTTTTGTCCCTCTTGTATGAGCCTTGCCTTGGAACCTATGAGCTCCCTCTGAACTTGGACATATAAGGGTTGGCCCTTCCACATTGCACTCATATATATATGGCTCCGCAAACTTGGGTGTAAGCACTGCTCGGGGTCCCTTGAGACCCTTAGAGAACTTTGACACACCCAGGTCTGACAAAGGCTTTGAAACGAATGGCATTTGAAGTGGTTTGTTTCATAACTCAGAAAGGAAGTCAGGAATCAGGATTCCTCTGATTGTAATTTCTTCTTTTACAATTTTTTGATGTAATTCATTACTTGGTTTGTAATAATTTGTAATAGACATTGGGGTTGGCTAGTGAAAAAAGGGATGGGTAATTATGCATGTTTAGTTATTAGAAGGTTACAGATCATGCCTATAGGATCTATTCCTTTAAAACTTTGTATGTCGCAGTTTTACATCTAGGGATCATGCATATAGGATCTATTCCTTTAATTCTATATGTTTAAAATCAGTATTTTTATAGAAATCATGCCTATAGGAATTTCCGGTAAATCCTGCCATGCTTCGTTTCACGTTCAACTAGATACCATGTCTATAGAAACATTTTAAACTAGTCTCATACAACCTACTTTTCTTTTATTAACTCGGTTTAGAAATCATGCCTATAGGATCTCAAATCACTCGATTTCTTTTAAAACTGGTTGCTACTTTGCTATGCTTCTGAATCAGTAATAGATATCATGTTTATAGGATCTCGCCTAAACACTTGAGCAAGCCTTAGGTGATAACATTAAAATTGATTTCGCCTTTGTTAATGAATGACTGATACAACCAGCAAGCAAGCCTGATTCGGACTTCCTATCTTAGTCATGTACCAAACTAGTTTACCTCGACAATTGGAACTCCCCTTACCTTAGTATTTTAAATTCAGACCCTGATTGTGTTAAAGTTATGCTATTTATGTGCTTTGTTTGAGGAGGTACACATGAGACTTTTATTTGTTTACATGTTTCTCCTAATGTGCAGTCCTATATGTTTTGTATGTCACCTTAGCTTTTTCACCTTTTAAAACCTAAAGTCAGCCTAATATCCCTCCCCTTTAGGAATAGTAGTCCTAAACTCATCCAGGACTGATAGGAAGGGACGGGTAATAGCATGCAATAGAGGTCGAGACCATTCCGTGCTTTAATACCTTAACAGGGTGGGAAGGGTAGATATGGATATGATGACCGGTGCGCTAATACCACGTGTATCCCCTTTTTTTAGGAGTGTCATACCGGGTATTGCATTGATGTGATCCATATTATAAATAAACCTAGGACCCCTTTTCTTCTCATTTGCAACTTCTTTCTCAAAATTCGCCTTTAATTGTTTTCAAATTCTTATGTGTTTAAACTTAAATCCCCTACTATTTGAGCCTATACCTGCCTATCTGCTAATTGTACAAAATTCACAAAACTATCTGGCCGGGAACCACACTAGTGGATCCTGAGGGGTGCCTAACACTTTTTCCTTAGGATAATTTCAAGCCCTTACCCTATCTCTGGTTATCAAACAAAATTAGAAGTAAACCTCATAGGTGTCCTAATGCACCTTAAATCATTAGGTGGTGACTCTTTAAAAAATGCAAACTCAGTTCCCAAAAGCAATGAGTTGTCTTATACCCAAAATGTCATAAACCCGATTTTCCGATGCAAAGAGGGAAAAAAGAGGCGCGACAGCATTGCGACTCTACTGGGGATCTTAGGCTTTTACCATTTCAGATGGTTCTTGTGAATTTGTACCTCCTTATATGTAATTATTTGTTTAATTCCTTTAAGTATTTAATTTCCTTTTCAACTGCAAAACTGACTTATCTTCTTCGTTTCTTTCCTTTATTGCTGCTTTAAATTATGAAATTGTTGTATTTACTGCTTTCTTAACATGCAAATACGTGCCAACATGCTTTTAATTATTGCATAAACATGCTCGACATCATACTCCACTCGTGCCAAATAAATACTATAGCAACGCTTATAATGAGTGGTTGCGCTCTTCCTATATTGTTACCCCCTAAATTCGGAAAGGCATATTTGCGGTAAAACCAGTCGATCAGCTGCGCAGTCAATGGTTTCATGCCTTCCCCCTTGAGTTGTCCGATCAAGGGTACCAGTCTAAAACCCCGTAGAAACCTTACTCTGTTAAAATTGTGCATGCATCATGGTCAAACTTAGTCGGGTCAGTTATGTTGTCCACATAATGATCCTTTAAGATAGCCTTGTCCAAAGTCCACTGGGTTTCCTAAACCCAAACGGACATCACCACGTTCTGTGCATTTATTTGGATAACTAAATGCTTCATGCTAATTGTTGGTATTAAATAGTCGAGTTTGGTGGGGGTAGGATCTAACCCTTTTGTTTTGCAGAAAATTAGGCATGGGGTCCCCGGTTTCAGTATGATTAGCTCTCCCCCACTCTTGTTAGACTGGTGGAGGAGTCTCCCATCAAATGACCAAATCAATGAGTGGAAAGAGAGGGCCGCCAAAGCTAGTAAAAAGTTGGACTATCTGGAATATACAGTCTGCTAGAGTTGGAAGTAAAAGTGAGGAAGAGAGTCACCGACTGCCAGAACTCTGAGGGAAACGAAGGAGAACACCTAGCAAAGGCATTTTTACTGGTGAACCTACGCACGCTGAAGGATTTGATCAACGAGAGCATTCAACCTGGGGAAAGTCCTTCTGTGACCAAGTAGATAGGAATTTACTTTTTTCGCTTTATAAAATGTAATAAGGCCAATGTCCATTAGTGAGTTTTTATTTCCTATTTATTTAGTGTCAATTTGGGATTCGTCTATTTTTTATCAATAAAATGAGGCATTTAGCATCCTAAGTTATCTAAATCAATTTGTCGATAGGCCTACCTCGGGCACAAAGAGGTCCCCAAATTAGGACATGATTTACTTTCCCGCACTATGTGTTTAAATATTGCAATACTTCCTATAATCCTCACTAACTTTATTACCTTTTTGTTTTTACTTTTTGTTTTATTATTCCCCTCCCCAAAGGTTAGTTCGTGCACTCTAGCAACATCATCCTATTCCACGAGATCCAGGAGACCTTCACCCACTCCTCCTCTTAGTCCAGTCAAAAACAAGAACAATGGCAAGATGGAAGATTTGGACAACATCAGAAAGGAGAATGCAACTGAACGGGTAGAGGCACTAATGGTCATGGAACTCAGGTTCTTACGGAAAATGTATCCCAACTTGAACAGAAATTACTGAAATTCCAGGAAGAACTAGATCAGGATCGGAATCTGGCAAGCTTGTCATTTTTCCTCAGCACCCCGGATATTACCTTTCCCAATACTCAAAACCCTACACCGCCTCAGAACATCCCAAAGCAACAGAATCATCCCGCTCCTCACACTATTCCACCAAAGACCCAATGCAATACTTTCCATACCCCAAATAACACTCCGCTACTCATCCCAGAACTCCAAAACTCCACAAATGACCACTTTCATACCCACCATAATACCCCCATCTACGTGGAGACCATTCCACACTCCACCCAACCTATCTCAAGCACAAATGAGTCTGATGATAAAGACTTGCTCACCAGGAACCTGGTTGAGGAACTTAAGAAATTGACTAGCCGAATTCAAGGTGTTGAAGGAAGCAAGGGAATTGAGGGACTGAACTATGAAGATCTTTTCATACAGCCCGATGTCGAACTACCCGAGGGGTACAAACCTCTGAAGTTTGAAATGTTTGACGGTACAGGTGATCCAAAGGTCCATTTGAGAACATACTATGACAATCTAGTTGGAGTAGGTAAAGACGAGAGAATTCGCATGAAGTTATTCATGAGGAGTCTGAAAGGAGATGCATTGTCCTGGTACATCAGCCAAGATCCGAAGAAATGGTCAAGCTGGGTAAGCATGACGTCCGACTTTATGGACAGGTTCAGGTTTAACACAGAGAATGCGCCGGATGTGTTCTAATTCAGAATCTAAAGAAAAATCCTACAGAAACATTTCGCGAGTATGCTATTCGCTGGAGGTCCGAAGCTGCTAAGGTCAGACCTGCCTTAGAGGAAGAACAGATGAACAAATTCTTTGTCCGGGACCAAGAACCACAATACTATGAACGACTAATGATGATTGAAAGCCACAAATTTTCTAACATTATCAAATTGGGTGAAAGAATTGAAGAGAGTATCAAAAGCGGTATGGTTACAAACTTCGAGGCCTGCAAGCTACAAATAAGGCTTTACAGTCCGGTGGTGTGTCCAAGAAATGGGACGTAGGAGCTGTGATGGTTGCACAAAGGACAAAATCTCCTAACAAATACCAAAGCTACCCAACACCTCTACTCACATATCAGCCTACTCCGAACTACCAAGCTGTACCACCACCTTATCAATCACCTCCACCTCCCACATATCAGCCTACTTCTCCCAGATATTCCTAACCCGCACATGTCTACCAAATTTACAATGCACCACCATCCCACTATCAGTCACCTCCCGCCCATCAAAACTTCCCCAGACCCCGACCTAAATTCGACCGCAGACCTCCAATATAATATACAGTCATCGCCAAACTTATTGACCAGTTATATGAGAGACTCAAAGCTGCTGGTTATGTCACCCCCCATCCTTATTGCAACTCCTGAGAACCCTTTTCAGTGGGTTAACCCAAACAAATCCTGTGCATATCACCCGACATGAAAAGGCACACCATTGATGAATGCTGCTCCTTAAAAGACAAGATCCAGACTTTAATTGATAATAAGATTATTGTGGCAAAGGAACCCGCTCCAAACATCCACAATAACCCTCTATTAGACCATAAAGGTGGAGGTATTTACATGATTGAAATAGAGGATGATTGGGACCCCGAGGGATCAATTGGGTTGATCGTAGAAGGTGATGACCCAAAGAAGCTGATAGTTACTCTTAATCCAATTATAGTCCAGATTCAGCCATCTGTGGACGCTGAGGTAAATATGTTTGTGTCACTCGAGTTTGAAGCAATGTCATCTGCAAAGACACCAGCAACAATTGAGGTCGAATTCGTATCTCTAACAAATGCTCCCACACCGTTTGAAGTTGCAGTTTTACTACCCAAGGCACATGCTCTGTTTGGAGTAAGGATAGCCACGCCGATCCCAATGGCAATGTCAACCATGAAACCATTCCATACAAAGGTTATACCCTAGGACTATACATCCGAGGCAAGAAGGAAAGGAAAGGATAGGTTTGAAGAGACTGTCGCCGGACAGGGTATGACGAGAACTGGTAGAGTTTATACCCCGGAACACTTAGCCGAGTTAAGCAAGCAGGCCTCCAACCGGCCACCCATAATTGAGACAGGTCCCGACGATCCTTGGAGAAAGATACAGGCCAAAGAATACTCGGTCATCGACCAGTTGAACAAAACACCAGCGCAAATCTCCATTCTTGCTTTGCTACAAATTTTGAGGCACACAAGAACGCTCTGCTAAAAGTATTGAGTGAAGCATATGTACCAAGCAACATCATTGGCGGAGAAATGGCTAACATGGTAGGACAAGTGTTGGAGAGCCATAAGATCACATTTTAAGAGGACGAGCTGCCACCTGAAGGGTTGGGACACAACAAAGCACTACACATCACCGTGCAATGCGAGGACTATTTTATCACCAGAATCCTGATTGATGGAGGGTCCCGCCTCAACATTTGTCCATTGGTAACACTCAAGAAGTTGGGTAAAGGACTGCACGAGATAAAAGATGGAGTTATCAATGTGAAATCCTTCGATGGTTCCTAGAGGTCCACCATTGGTGAGATTGTTCTATGCTTGCAAATGGGGCCAACCTAGTTCGATGTTGATTTCCAGGTAATAAATGTGCCAGCATCTTACAATCTGCTGTTGGGACGGCCATGGATTCATGTTGCTGGGGCCGTAGCATCAACACTACATTAGGCGGTAAAATTCGTATGGAACCACCAAAAGGTGATCATTCACGGTGACGGTAGCAACCCTATATACAGTCGCCAGACCATTCCGTCAATCGAAGGAAGAAGGAAGCTAGGTGGGAAGACTTACCACCACATTGAACGGGTAAATGTTGTTGACAAAGACAAATGATGGGATAATAAAATCGAGAGTATACTAAATTGGAGTGAGTATGAACCTGTCAAGGGGCTCGGCAAGAACCTCTAAGGAATTGCTAAGCCCATAAAACTCAAGAAGCACGCCACTACTTTTGGTCTGGGATATGACTACACCTGGGAAGAATTCAACAATTGGTCACCACTATGGCGCGGTCCTTACTATCCACTAGAGCAGCCGATACGACGTTTGGAGCAAACTTTCCAACCGGCCGATATTATTTATGGGTCAGATGAAGAGGAAGCACTGGCAGCGCTGAAGAACTTGTTCTTAGAAGACAATGACATGGACTATTGTGTTGTTCTCGAGGAGGAGGAGGAGGAAAGCCCTTCCATACAGGCTATGAGCAGAGGAGCATGCCTCAATAACTGGACCATCAGGACAACCAGAGCTCGACGAGCCTCAGGGTAGCAAGGCTAAAACAAGCATCATGCACTGTTTTTATTTACTAAATAATTTTCTTTTCGCATTTTCAATTCCTGCAATAAGATCTTCAATATTATTTGAATGTGCTTACTCACAACATATGTGGAAATCTATATTGAGCTGGCTAGGCATACAGAGAAGCATAGGGAACTAGCAGGAAGAAGTGCAATGGGTGGAAAGCAAAGTTAGTACCAGACCATGGAAACACATATTGGGATTCCTCTTTGCAGCTACAGTCTATCACATATGGGGTGAAAGAAATGCGAGAAGGTTTCAGTTGAAGAAGCAAGAAGTCAGACAGAGAACAAGAGATATAGCTATACAGTTACATATTAAAGGTCAATATAATTGTAAATGGAAAAGTGTATTAGATAGATTGAATTGGTACCCAGTCTAGGAAAGTATAGAAATGGTTGTAAATATCTAAGAAACTAACTCAATAGTCCAAATGAGTTAGATGCATGTAAAGTCATTACTTGGTGAAATAAAAAAATTATTTTAACCAAAAAAAAAAAATAAGACCTTCAATGTTCAAAACAGTTATGAAAATTATCAAAGCATTTTGACTTTTCTTATGAATCAACACTTATTATTATTTTCTCTCATTACTTTACTTATATAGCATAACTATTACTTATCTTGATGAACCAATGATTGTGACATAGAATGAGACAACGCAACAAACGGACATTGATTCAGAAGAAGATGACATACTAGATGAGATTGTCAAAGAAGTTGAGAACTTTGAGAATAGACCTAAGTCCAACCTGGACGAGACAGAAATTGTTAACCTGGGAGATGCAGAAAACATCAAGGAAACATGAATCAACGTTCACTTATCGTCGTCAGAAAAGAAAGAATACATAGAATTTCTAAGGGAATACGAGGACATATTTACCTGGTCATATGATGACATGACGGGTATGAGTATGTCTATTGTGGCTCACAAACTTCCAACCGACCCAACATATCCGCCGGTAAAGCAAAAGCTCAGAAAGTTCAAGCCTGATACGAGTTTGAAAATCAAGGAAGAAATCACTAAGCAAGTCAAAGCTAAGGTTCTTAGGGTAGTGGAATACCCGACATGGTTAGCCAACATCGTGCCAGTACCAAAGAAGGACGGGAAGATCAAAGTTTGTGTCGACTACCGATATCTCAACCGGTCCAGTCTGAAAGATGACTTCCCTTTACCGAACATACACATCCTAATTGACAGTTGTGCCAAGCATGAGTTGCAATCATTTGTAGATTGTTTCGCTAGTTATCATCAGATCTAGATGGATGAAGAAGATGCTGAGAAAATAGCTTTCATCATGCCATGGGGAATGTACTGTTACAAGATGATGTCGTTCGGCCTGAAAAATGCAGGGGCCACCTACATGAGGCCCATGACCACCATTTTCCATGATATGATACATAAAAATATAGAGGTATGTGTAGATGATGTTATTATCAAGTCCAAGAAAGTCACTGATCACATGGAAGATTTGAGAAAGTTCTTCAATAGACTGCGGAGGTACAACCTGAAACTGAATCCCACGAAGTGCACATTTGGGGTTCCCGCTGGAAAACTGGTAGGGTTTATTGTGAGTCTCCAAGGAATCGAACTGGATCCATCAAAAGTCAAAGCTATCCAAGAATTGCCACCACCAAGGAACAAGAAAGATGTGATGAGTTTCTTAGGAAGACTCAACTAAATCAGCCGGTTCATAGCACAATCTACAGTTATCTTTGAGCCAATATTTAAGATGTTGAAGAAGGACGTCGCTACCAAATGGACCGATGAATGCCAAAAAGCCTTCGACAGAATCAAGGAGTACTTCTCAACACCATTAGTCTTGGTCCCGCCCAAGCCAGGTAGACCCTTATTACACTACCTTTATTGGATAGAGCTTTAGGTTGTGTTCTAGGAAAGCATGATGAAACGAGGAGGAAAGAGCAGGCCATTTATTATCTCAGTAAGAAGTTCACCCTGTATGAGGCCTAGTATCCTCTGTTAATGCACCTGTTGTGCTTTGACTTGGGTAGCTCAGAAGGTGAGGCACTATTTCTGTGCCTATACCATATATCTCATATCAAGGATGGATCCTTTGAAGTACATATTTTAGAAGCCCATGCCCACTGGCAAGCTAGCCAAGTGGCAAATACTGTTGAGTAAGTTCGACATTATTTACGTAACTCAGAAAGCGATCAAGGAACAGGCACTAGCAGATCGCCTTGCTGAAAATCTCGTGGATGGAGAATACGAACCCCTGAAAACGTATTTTCCTGATGAAGAGGCATCATTCATAGGAGAAGACATTGCAAAATCCTATGATGGTTGGAGAATGTTTTTCGATAGAGTAGCAAATTTCAAAGTGGTTGGCATAGGAGCAGTCCTAGTATCAGAAACCGGTCAACATTATCCGATGTCCACCAAACTCAGGTTCCCGTGCACCAACAATATGGCTGAATATGAGCTTGCATCTTAGGGCTTAAAATGTCCATTGAAATGAACATTTAAGAGTTGCTAGTGATTGGAGATTCAGACTTACTCATACATCATGCACAAGAAGAATGGGCAACCAAGAACTCCAAGATACTCTTGTATCTGCACCATGTATAGGAATTAAGAAAGAGATTCACGAAGGTGGAGTTCCAAGATGTTCCCAGAGTCCAGAATGAGTTCGTCGATGCATTGGCTACCCTGTCATCTATGGTACAACATCTGGACAAGAATTTCATTGATCGCATTCCAGTAAAGATCATGATCAGCTAGCTTATTGTGCCCATGTTAAAGAAGAAGCAGACGGAAAGCCTTGATTTCATGACATCAAGGAATATTTGGAAAAAGGAGAGTACCCAGAACTCGCAAATCATAATCAGAAACGCACCCTTCGGAGGTTGTCCGACAATTTCTTTCACAGTAGAGGAATCCTCTATAGGAGGACTCCCGATTTGGGAATATTAAGATGTGTCGACTTAAAGGAAGCATCCAAGCTACTAGAGGAAATCCATTATAGGACCTGCGGCCCACATATAAACGGTTTTGTCTTAGCAAAGAAGATACGTCGGGATGGTTACTTTTGGATGACTATGGAAACGGACTGCATCCAATATGTTCGGAAATGCCACCGCTGTCAGATACATGCATACATGATAAAGGTACCTCCAAATGAACTTAATGAACAAGCTCACCATGGTCGTTCGCCGCCTGGGGAATGGATGTTATCAGACCAGTCGAGCCTGCCGCTTCCAATGGACACAGGTTTATCCTGGTAGCAATCGACTATTTCACCAAATGGGTCGAAGCGACATCTTACAGAGCAATGACTAAGAAGGTCGTGGCAGACTTTGTCCGCGACCGCATTGTTTGTCGATTCGGGATTCCAGAGTTAATCATTACTGTTAATGGCTCTAACCTCAATAGTGACTTGATAAGAGCTATGTGTGAAACCTTCAAGATCAAACACAAGAATTCCACAGCCTACAGGCCTAAGATGAATTGAGTTGTAGAAGCCGCCAACAAGAATATCAATAAGATATTGAGAAAAATGATAGAAAGCATAAATAGTGGCATGAGAAATTATCGTTTGCTCTATTGGGGTATCGCACCACAGTCCGCACATCAACTGGAGCAACTCCCGATATGCTGGTTTATGGTACAGAGGCAATCATTCCCACTGAGGTAGAAATTCCTTCCCTAAGGATCATACAGGAAGTTGAGCTCGACAACGCAAAGTGGGTGAAAAGTCGTTATGAGCAACTAGCCCTTATAGACGTAAAGAGAATGAATATAGTTTGCCACGGTCAACTCTATCAAATAGAATGTCCAGAGCCTTCAACAAAAGAGTCAAGCCGAGACAGTTCACACCAGGGCAGCTGGTGTTAAAGAAAATTTTTCCGCATCAGGATGAAGCCAAAGGGAAATTCTCTCCCAACTGGAAGGGTCCATACATGGTTCACCGGGTTCTAACAGGGGGAGCCCTCATACTCGCAGAAATGGACGGAGAAGTCTGGCCAAAACCGATCAATTTAGATGTAGTCAAGCGTTACTATGTGTAATATTTATGCTTTCCCTATATGATGCGACTTGAACTACGCCTGACCAGATTCCCGTTTAAGAAGGGATACATAGGCAACCCTATAGATTCGGTCACAATTCAATAAAATTTTCATTTCCCCCGCAATTGGAAACTGGGGCAGAATTTTGAGGAGGACCCTCAAATTTCCGAACTAATTTAAGTTGATCGTCGCAAACAATAGTTAGAAGCATCAACCCATTAAACTGGGGCAGAATTTTGAGGATGACCCTCAAAATTCCTTAGCAATAGATGTTGCAATGTCATGAACCACGTCGCAATCATCGGTTCATCTGAAAGTTATTCTTAATTATATACTTATGTCATATTTTTACTAAATCATGCATGTTTATTACTAAAACTGCCTTGTTTAGCAACAATACCCCAATGATACATACAGTATCACCAGATCAGAGCCGAGCAGGTCAAGCAAAGCTAGCGAGGATACGAACTAATCTCCACCTTTACAAAACTCACAATTTTTCTTTGGATGCAGGCACTTGGATTACAAAATCATCAGACATACTATACACTCACGGGATAAACATTGTTAGGGAATACAACTCTCAGAATCGTTGCATTCACTGACATTCACTATCCACACACGCCAGTGACATTCCGTATATCACAATATCACCAGCGGTCATAATATCGTAGTCTGCTATCAGCTAAGAAAGCTCTACCACCATGTGCCATATTATTTCTTGCATAAGGCTACTATTCTTCCTTCCGAGACTAAACGTTGTCTCCGTCTGCATTGCATAAGGCTACTATTCTACCTTCCGAGACAACGTTGTCTCCATATGCATTTTTGCATTGCATAAGGCTACTACTCTGCCTTCCAAGACTAAAAACTGTCTCCATCTACATTTCTGCATTGCATAAAGCTACTATTTTGCCTTCCGAGACTAAACACTATTTCCATCTGCATTTCTGCATGGCATAAGGCTACTATTCTGCCTTCTAAGACTAAATGTTGTCTCCATCTACATACTACATGGCTGAAAGGTCGCCACATACTACATACTGCATGGCTGAAAAATCGCCGCAAACTACATACTGTATGGCTGAAAGATCGCCTCATATTGCATCTTATGGGCTGAAAGATCACCTCATACTGCATCTCATAGGCTGAAAGATAGCCAAACTATCTAAAGGCATCAGCATTTGGAGGCACCATCTTCATAGCCCGAGAATACTATGTCATGGCTTGAGGATCCCTTTTAATATTTTGCATATCATTATTCAAAGGCATCATGGTTCGGAGGCATCATCCTCATAGCCCGAGAGCATCATTTCATGGACTGCGAATCTTTTATTGTACGCTTCATGGCCCAGGACATCATGGTCTAAGGATGTCATCCTAACCATCCAAAGACAACATCCATGTTCCGACGGGAATTTGTATCATGTTTAAATTTATGCGTGATATACGCTCGTACTGTTTCTAACTGTAGGTACACCGGCAAGCAACAGCCATCCCGGCAGGAGAAATCCCGCTCCAGTTCCCGCAGCCATATCAAACCTAACCGTTCCCGCAGGCCATCCACTCAACCTGTCCTAGATATTGCATCTGTTCTTGAAAAGTCTCCATCGGCATACTCCGCCAGCAGATCCTGAACTACATATGGCATGATTTATGTAAAACCAGGTATATGTAGGCAGATCAGAAGCCAGGGTGCAGCCTATCTTCTTCAAACCGTTTCGCTCGATTAAAATTGGTCATCATATCTTTATCTGACAACTCTTTCATCCTTCCCGGATAAAGAGTGGCAGCTGTTGTTACCCAATTTTTTCCTATATCTTTTTTCAATATGCAAAATACCTTCAAAATAGTATATGTATGCATATATAAGTATGTCCAAATATTTTATTATTTTTCCATAATTTTTAAAGGTTTTAAAATCAATTTATTTCCCTATTTTTATCCATAAAAACCCAATAATTATTTCCAAAATTATTCTTTTTGGAAATTCATTTATTTGACTTTCACATTTATGCTAAAATATAGCTAATATAATGTTTGCATATTTTTACAAATTTATTTAGTATTGTTAAAACTAAATTGCATATAATTGCAATATTAGCCTCTTTTAAGATTTAATTGCGTTTATATTCATGAATATTAAGTCCAATATTTTTTAATGGTTAATTATATGTTATAAATCATGTTAGTACTTTTAATTTATTTCTATAAATTAATTTACTATTTTTATAAAAATGAAAAGGGAAAATTGGCTATTTAAAATCTAGCCCAATTGCATTTCAATTATAGCCTGAATTCTACCCCAATTTGAACCCAATTTCCCCTGGCCCAATTTCCTTTAAATCCGACCCCCTAACCATTTAAATTACCCAACCCGGACTCCCCACCTAACCCCTTTAAGCCCAGCCGTTGATCGTTTAGATCAACGGCTCCCATTACCCTTTTCCTTAATTTATCCTAAATGACCCCCAAAACCCTATCATTTGATACAACCAGCCACCTCTGAATCCCTCTTCCTCTCAAAATCTCTCTGCAACACCACCTAAACCCTAGCCATCGCCACCATAATCCACCTTAACACCCACTTGATTCATGGCCTTCCGTGGTCATTTGAGGCTTGTACCGGCCTTCCATGGCTTCTATATGTTTGGTTCTATGGTTTCATAACCAGACTTCGAAGGAGTTTGGTCCAGTCCTGCTTAACGGGTGTTCATGGCCTTTCTCCGACCATCCACGACCTTTTCTGGCCATTCATGGCCTTTCGAGATGGGTCCTTGATCTTTTCTGGTTAGATCGTTAACTTTCGAGATCTTTCTCATTTTCTTTTGGGTTTCCTGAAACCCTAATCTCTATGATCTTTCGATTTCTTTCAGATCTATCTTAGATCTGTGCTAACCATGAACTTTTTAGCATTTTTTTTCTCGAAGTTTCTTCAACGTTGTTTTCAAAACGACTCTTCAATTGTTCTGATTGGGGTTTTCCTTTAAAGTTATTTCAAAATCTTTCCTTTGATTCTCGATGTTGTTTTATGACTTTACTATGTTCGAACTGTTTGTTATGCTTTCCTTCTACTTGAGTCAGCATGTTGAAAACCCTAATTTCTTTTAGGTCTCATTCGAATCCTGAAGCTGTTTGTTTAAATGTATACTTGTTTAATTAAGTTCCTCTTTCTTGTTTGACTTATTTGTGTTACCATTTTTAAAACTCGATTGTTGTTGAAAGGCCCTAGGCTTTGGGGTCTGAAATTGTTTGAGTACTTGACTAGACTGAAAGCTTTTATTTCAGAATCTTCTTTTCTTTTTGTGATTCATCTCATTCTGGGTTTTTATTATCTTTAAAACTCGACTATGCATGAAACCCTAACCTTTCAAAAGGTTTTCTCACCTGCTAATATGATACCTTTGCATGTTTCTGATAATCTGTTCTTCCCTGTTGATTCAATATAACTTGACCTACTATGCTTTGAATGCTTGCTTTACTACTGAACCCTAGCTAATTTCTGCCATTACTGCATATTTGTGATTATCTCTTTTGTCAATATGTTTGGCCTCACATGTCTGATGTCCCTGTTCACTTTATTTATATACTGAAGTGCATAAGCATGTTTCTTCTTTGATTGATCTCAATCGTGTGACTAATTTCAAAACTTTTCTTTTATGGACTCTAATTTCACTCGCCTCTTAAAGTTACTTGATTCTTTCCTTATTTTGCCTTATTGAATCCTTTTCCAAAAAATAAGCATATTTCTGTACTTAGACTTGATTACTTACTCAATGTTTTTACTACTTCTTTTATGGAAATAATCAGTTTGTCTCTAAATTGATCTTCCTTCCTTATTTTGAATCTGTTATTACCCGTTAAACAGTGACTCCTTAATTAAAGGGAGTCACTTGTGTAATTGATTCTAACTGTTAATTGTTTCTATATTTGTATTAAACTTTACTTGTTACCTTACTTCTGACTCGTTTTCAGAAGCTATAAATACCATGCACCTTCTCCTCTTTCAAACACATGAACAAACCTTGAGTTCAGAATACACACTTCACTAAAAAACTCTCTCTCTCTCTTTTCTCTGTTACTATTTGGTTGCTGCCTTGTCAAGCCGGCTGAAAGCCAAAGTTAGGTTGTGGAAATTTGCCTGCTTTTCTTTCTGCATTTGCTTCTTTACTGGTATGTTCAATTAATCTTCCAGCATCAACAACAACATGTTTCTTTACTATTTCCTTCACTCTTGAATGTTTCCTGCTTTTATTTAATCAAGTTTCATTCTTAAAAGCATGTTATAAATCAATGTGTTTTCTTTATGTATGAATTTTGTCAGTCACTTATTATGACTTGTGAATCCCAAACCCTATATCCCCTCTATGAGTTTTGTCTCTGGCTGGTTTATGGGCATGCGAGCACCATCTATTGTTGTGCATGTCCAAACCTGACTCTTTCTAGGGTCATATGCTCCCTGCAATGTATTCCCAAACCTCTGACCCCTTTGTGTAAAATGTTGATTCTGTGTAGTATTAGCTGCTACTACTGTTTTCCAATCACACTAACCTCTCTCTATTCTCAACTTAGTTTTAAACCTCTAGTTCTGCACTCCCACTATACTCTTAGACTTAGGTTCTGCCCCTATTGTATGAGTCTTGCCTTGGGACCCATGAGTTCCCTCTAGACTTGGACATATAAGGGTTGGTCCTTCCACACTGCACTCATCTCTATCTGGTTTCGCAAACTGGGTGTAAGCACTGCCCGGAGTCCCTTGAGACCCTTAGGGAACTTTGACATACCCAGGTCTGAGAAAGGCTTTGAAACAAATGGCATTTGAAGTGGTTTGTGCCATAACTCAGAAAGGAAGTCGGGAATTAGGCTTCCTCTGATTGTAATTTCTTCTTTTACAATTTTTTGATGTAATTCATTACTTGGTTTGTAATAATTTGTAATAGACATTGGGGTTGGCTAGTGAAAAAGAGGATGGGTAGTTATGCATGTTTAGCTATTAGAAGGGTAGAGATCATGCCTATAGGATCTATTCTTTTAAAACTCTGTATGTTGCAGTTTTACATCTAGGGATCATGCCTATAAGATCTGTTCCTTTAATTTTGTATGCTTAAAATCAGTATTTTTATAGAAATCATGTCTATAGGAATTTTTAGTATATCCTACCATGCTTCGTTTCACGTTAAACTAGATACCATGTCTATAGGAACTGGAAAATCGGCAATACTAGATATCATGTCTATAGGAACTGAAAAATTGGCAATAATAGATACCATGCCTATAGGATCTGAAACCAGCGTAATCAAAATCAGTTTATCTCGTACTATTTTAAACTAGTCTCAAACAACCTACTTTTCTTTTATTAACTCGGTTTAGAAATCGTGCCTATTGGATCTCAAACCGCTCGATTTTTTTTAAAACTAGTCGCTGCTTTGCTATACTTCTAAATCAGTAATAGATAGCATGTTTATAGGATCTCGCCTAAACACTTAGGCAAAACTTAGGTGATAACATAAAAACTGATTTCGCCTTTGTTAATTAATGACTGATACAATCAGCAGGCAAGCCTGATTCGGACTTCCTATCTTAGTCATGTACCAAACTGGTTTGCCTCGACAATTGGAACTCTCCTTACCTTAGTATTTTAAATTCAGACTCTGCTTGTGTTTAAGTCATGCTATTTATGTTCTTTGTTTGAGGAGGTACGCATGAGCCTTTTATTTGTTTACATGTTTCCCCTAATGTGCAGTCCTATATGTTTTGTATGTCGCCTTAGCTTTTTCACCTTTTAAAATCTAAAGTCAGCCTAATATCCCTCCCCTTTAGGAATAGTAGTCCTAAACTCTTCGGGACTGATAGGAAGGGACGGGTAGTAGCATGCAATAGAGGTCGAGACCATTCTGCGCTTTAATACCTTAACAGGGTGGGAAGGGTAGATATGGATATGATGGCCGGTGCGCTAATACCACGTGTATCCCCTCTTTTGATGAGTGTCATACCGGGCATTGCATTGATGTGATCCATATTATAAATAAACCTAGGACCTTTTTTCTTCTCATTTGCAACTTCTTTTCAAAATCCGCCTTTTAATTGCTCTTTCAAACTCTTATGTGTTTAAACTTAAATCTCCTACTATTTGATCCTATACTTGTCCTATTTGCTAATTGTACAAAATTTACAAAATTATCTGGCCGGGAACCACACTAGTGGATCCTGAGGAGTGTCTAACACCTTCCCCTTAGGATAATTTCAAGCTCTTACCCTATCTCTGGTTATCAAACAAACTTAAAAGTAAACCTCATAGGTATCCTAATGCACCTTAAATCATTAGGTGGCGACTCTTCAAAAAATGCAAACCTAGTTCCTAAAAAGAATGAGTTGTCTTATACCCAAAATGTCATAAATCCGATTTTTCGTTGCAAAGAGGGAAAAAAGGGGCACGACAACATCTTTAACTTAAAATCATAAAATTTAAAAGTCTTATTTATACTACTAAACTTTGTATCTAATCAAATTATGACATGCAAAGCAAAGCAGAGGGCATAGTATTTTATGACCAACTGAATGCAAAATACAAGGAACTATTTTGACGAAATCTAACTGTCGTGCCAGCGTAATCGGTGTCCCTTTTCAAAAAAGAGTGACAACACTTTTATCATTAAATCGTAGTGAATTAATATATATTTTAATCTTATTTTATGACTTAATCATAAAAAATTAATATAGTTTGATAAAACATCAAATGTGAATAAACGTATATCCTTCATTAACCATTAAATTACATCCTTGAATGTGCCATTAAAAGAACCTTCTTGGCGAAGGATATTTAGATCCACACTTTCGTGATTAAGTCATATGCCACTATTTAGTGAACATATATCCAGCTACAGGAAGCTAATTAAATACTGCGTATAAAAAAATTCAGAAAAGTAAATAAATCATATTAGGGAATAATTTGACTTCATTTCCTCATTAAAAAGTTCCTTGTTGATTGCTTCTGATTAATTCCTCCATTGATGAAGAGCAACAAGAAGATATTGAAAATGACTTGATTTCGTCTTCTAATTTCTCTCTATCAATAATAATAAAAGTTTGATCCATAGATAATGATCTCTTCAACCCCATCACTAATTTTCTTTCTGTTGATCTAATTCTCTCCATAGGCAATTCCAATGATGCACTATGGCAATGCAACCTACAAGATTGTGATGGTAATTGTACCTGATCAGATGATGAAGCAGTACGATACTCGAGGTTGACTTGATTTTTGTGATCTTGATCTTGAACTTGAACATCAATCGTGTTGCTTTCATCATTGACACATGGCGGAGAATTAGATGGTAGTGGAACGATTGTCACATCTGGCTTATCTTTCTCCTCGTAGTTTATTGTCTCTATTATAGGAGATCGACAAATCGGGCAATTTATGTGGCCAATAAGCCACTTGTCTATGCATGTGACATGAAAAATATGCCTACAATTAGGCAAAAATCGAACTATCTCACCTTCTTCCAATTCACCTAAGCAAACGGCACACTCATTCTGATCTACGCGACATAAATCTTGTTTATGAATCGAATAAACAACGAGAGGAATTGATTCAATAATCTTCTGCTCTATGCCAATGGTTAAATGGGGTTCATGGAACGATTGTCCAATATTGTTTCTGATATGTGATCTACTTCTCCTTATGCAAAATCTTAACAAAATAAAGTGGTAAATCACTAAAGCCAAGGCAGTGCAAACTATGCCTAACATTGAAATAAGAAGAGGGGCTATGAAAGATCTTGTTGAAGAAAGTATTGGAGGAGCTCCTATATTTTCCATGGCTCATAATTCTCAAAAAAAAAAAAAAAAAAAAAAAAATTGTATTGGAGTTATAGTTTGTGCTATGTGTGCTTTAAATAGAAGTGGGAGGTTCTGTTTTTAGAAGGAAAATGAAACGATTCTCAAATAGTTAAGTTGAACAGACCTTTCTTCTTGCCATTTATATGAGCACCCGAAAACTTAAAAAAACTAAAATTATAGGCAAAGTTGAAAACACCTTTATTCTTGCCATTTATATAAGCACCCAAAAGGTTAAAAAACTAATTTTGTTATATTTGATACTAGTATTAGCACTCGCACAAATGCGCGGACACTAACCATATTAAATATTTGAGTTATTTGGATTATACGTAAAAAAAATTAAAATTTAAACTTTCTCGATAAATATAGATAATCATTAGATATTAATTAAGACATGAAAATGATTAAACATTTCTCAAATCTCCTAGGCTATAATTCTGTTTTTCCTTTTTAGTATCATTCTCGCCGGTGTCATTGGATAAAAAAATAGTCAGAAAGCAAAATAATAACTCATATTTATGGCAAAACAATCAAAGGTTGAGACTATGAATGACTCTTTGTATACGACTTGACTCTTTTACTACTGCTTGAACTCTTATTTGGTGTGTTGATATATTCTAAAATTATTTCTATTTTAAATTTTCAGTTTCTAAAATTTTATTTTTCAATAATAATTGTTTTTATAACAATGTAAGTGAAAATATTATCCTTAATTCAAAACTCATTTTAGTCGGCTATCTAAAATTTAAAAAGTTCTTTAGCCAGTGATTTTCTTTCTAGTATGACTCCATTTTGATATTTGACATTAACCATGTTAAATATGTGAGTTATTTGAATTATATGTAAATAACCTTAAAATTCAAACGTTCTAGGTAATTATAGATATCGTTAGATATTGTTTATGAAACACTACATGAAAAAAGGCTAACATTTTCTCAAATCTCGTAGTGATAATTTTATTTTTGCATCATTCTTATTGGTGTCATTGGAACCTAAAAATAGTCACGAAATAATAACTCGTATTTATGAGCTCTGGAAAAGCACAAAGGTTGGCACAATATGAACGATTCTTTGGTTACGACGTGACTCTTTTACTACTACTTAAATTCTTATTTGGTATGCTATTATGCTTAAAACAAATATTTCTATTTTAAAATTTCAATTTCTACAACATTATATATATTTCAATAAAATAATTATTTTTATAATGATGCAAGTGAAGATATTATCCTTAATTTAAAATTCACTTTAATCGGCTAGCTAAAAATTTAAATGATTCTTTAGTCGGTAAATTTTATTTCAGTATGACTCCATTTTGAGTTTATCGATATCTCTAGCCATAAATTTCAAATTTTGAATACCCTTACATATACAGATTTTTTGTTCTTTGAATCATTAAATGTTAGATTAATTGATTGTTATTATATAACATTGCATATATTGTCTTAAAATTGCTAAGCAATTTTTTCACCATGCTTGGCTTAACCTCAATGCAAACTACTTAAATTATAATTAAATTCAAATTCAAATATTATATCACTTTGTTAGCAATAGTGATTTTTTTAAAAACGACACACAATGTAAATAAAAAAAATATTCTAAGATATCCTTATCTTATAATCTATGTATTTGAGTTGAAAAAAATATTTGAAATCGATGAGATCATCTCCCAAATTCTTTACACTCAACAAAGATGAAACAGAAGAAGAAATTCGTTGTCGTCTCTTATTTCTGGTTTTTAGATTTTTCATACATTTTTTCTATATTTATTTTCTTTTATCCTATTTTTTTTATGTTTTTTTTGTTACACAAAATTAAGTTATTTCGTAATTCTTTGCACGAAAACCCTTCGTGTTTCCGAACAAAGAGGGGCAGCTGTGAGCACGTGATTTTTGTTTCGCACGACAATCGCTCCAAAAAGAAATAAAAAATAATAATTGGCCCTGCTGTACAATTTTGGATTTCTGTGCGGCACCTTGTTGATTTATTTGTGACTTCGGCCCATTTTTATTTATTTACTTTTTAAAATAAAATTCAAAAAAAAATATATATGTGTCCTGCATAATTCGAACCGTAATCCGGTCGTTAAATAGAAAATCATGAATAGGCATCTTCGTCCGTGATTTTATTTGGTTTGACTTTACCTGTTTTGAAATATTTTAGTGTGTGTGCAAATAATTGTATTGAGTGTGTATTTAATTTTAATTTGATTTTTTGGCTTAGTTTTGTTTTTAAAATAAATAAGAAAAAAGGAAATAAATAAAATAAAATAAAAAAAATAAAAATAAAGAAAAGGACCATGCCTTTCCGGACTTGGGCCAATTTATTAAAATTGGCCCAAACAAACAGCCCAAGACCCAGGCCTACCCGGTTCAGGCCACCTGATGCCCAAGACGTCCAAACGACGTCCGTTTGAGTCGTGCCTGATCTAGGCCGTTGATCTCAGATTGATCAACGGCCAAGATCACTTTCCTATACCCACGAACAGAACCCGACCCGTTTCCACCCGAACCAACCCAAACCCCCTTTAGTTGAAACGACATCGTTTCCCCGAGGCCTTTAGATCCAAGCCATTGATTCCAATTAATCCGATGGCTGAGATCAGCCCGCCTATTCCATATATAAGCCTATAACCTTACCCTGCCCCGCCATCAGATACCCCAGCTCCCGTCTTCAACCTCATCCCCATCAAACCCTAGAGCCGCCCCTGTATCCTCCACCATGAAAACCGGCGGCATGGACGCCGGTGACCTTCCCCTTAACACCCTAGAACCCCCTTGCCATCCTGAACATGAATACATTAACCCTGTAGTTCGAATCCCTCCCCACCTTCTCGAATCTTCATTTGAAGATTCGAGTCTAAACTCGATCTACACGGTTTAACCCCAGCTTCACACCAGATACTCCCCAAACCCCCCTCGTGACCAAACCATACTTGGTTTGGTCCGAATCTGATCAGGGAAGCCTGAATCCCAGATCTAAGTTTGAAAGTTTTGTGTTTTTCCGTCACTGTTTCAACAGAAGAAATTAAGGTCTAATGGACTTTAATCAAAGTGTTTCTCATCTGAGAAACACTTCGTTTAAAGTCCGTTCAGCCTTAAGAAAGGCCTGACCAAGTCCGAGTTAAGGTTTTGACCCTTTTGCGGTTTGAGGTGAGTCTTGTTTTCTTTTCTTTATTTTATTTTTAGTCCGTTGATTTGTTTTAAAAAAAAAATCTGTTCATATTTGTTTCAATTTTACCAACTTTTGTTTGTCCACTTTGCCTGAACTTCTGTTTGTTTGAGTGAGTCTTTCCATTTGTTCTGATAATGAGTATGTAAATGTTGTGCAAGTAGCTGATTTTCAAGTTTGGACTGACTAGTTGACTCCTCGAGTGTATTTCTGCTTAGTCAGTATAATTCGAACCATGTATCGATACTGTTTAAACGTCTGATTTTTGGCTACGATTGTGTATGTTAATGCTAATATAGTCGAGTCGACATGAGTCGTCAATTAGTTTCAACTGTCCGAACAATAACAAATTGACTTGCTTCTGTTGAACATTTGCCTGAATCAATTAAGAACCAAGTCCAGTTACTTATAGCTGTTAATATGATTTCAGAAACCTAAGGCTTGGTCTGTTAATTGAAATCTGAGTTGATGGCATGTGCACTTGTGCACAGCATGTGCATTGTGCACAGCCTGTTTCCTTCATAAAAGGGCTTTTAATTTTAAAATGTGTTGACAGCATATGCTGTCAGACATATTCTACTGCCCATACATTGCTTTAAGTTTAAAAAGTATTAAACCTTTCAAAAGTAAGTCTTCCAGGGAATGTTGATGGAGGTAATATACTTAAATCACTAATTGGGATCTGAAAAGGTAAAAGACACATGGGAGGAGTACTGTGACATTTGAAAAACAGGCTGTTAAAAGAGATGGTGTTGAGGCTTATAAAAGGAGACAGAATTGGGCAGGAGAAAGAGGGGGGCATTAGGAGATAGACATAAAAAAGGAGATAGAATCAGAGGATAGAGAGGATCAGACCTGAAAAAGAAAATATACACACACAGTGAGGGGATTGGGAACCTTAAGAGCTGAAAAGGAAAAACAAAAACACAGATAGAGAGAGGTTAAGGGATAGAAGCTATACAACCAACAATCAGAAACTTTTTCCTCCTATTAGTATTGGTTTTCAGCTGCTGAACTTGTTCAAATCAATTCTGATTCTTTGAAATTCCAGTTGTGTCTGTTGGTCGAGTGTTTCCATTGGCTTACCACTGGTTTGGTCTGTCTAGAGTTTTGATTCTACTCCATTGGGTGTTGCTGTTATTTGGCTATTGCTTTCTATTGGCCATAGTTGCATCTCTGCACTCAAGCCTGTTAAAATGATGAGTTTTAAAAGAAATTGTCTACATAAGAACTCTATTTATATTTTTAATCTTTGGTTGAAATTTTGTCATATTTTTCTTTTGACTTTATCTTATCAACCTAAACAGGAGCTCACCCAACCACTTAAACTAAAAAATTGAGGATGTGTAATTTATTTATAATTCGTATGTAACATGTGTATAATCATGTGTAATAGGTATATCATCTATGTATATTAGCTATAAAAAGTAAATAATAAATCTGGCCGGATATTTATGTAATAATCCATAAGATTTTGGTTTCTTGATTTAATCCATGATATGACTTCTATTATATTTATTTTAAAAACTCTCTACTAAAATTTAAAAATATCTTATTTTTATTTTAAAAATTACATTATAATTTAAAAAATAATCCCATTTCGAAATAATTTGTTTATATTTTAAAAATAACTATTTCACGTCATACCAATTTTTTTTTAAATATACTTTTCGTTACACTTGAAAATCGCTATAGAAACTATCAATTAGAAACCAATATCCCTCCTTTTGAATTCGAGAAAAAAATCTTTCACATAATCTAATGATTCAAAACTAGTATTTTTCAATGTAAAAAATACTATACCCTTGCAATGTTGGTTTGACTGCAGCTAAATGAAGAGATTTCGGCTTATATCCTTCAATTCCTAGAAGGTGCTAAACAGAAATTAATCAATTATATAGTCAAAGTTTTGTTATTTGTTTGATGTCCATTTATATAAATTGACTCTTCAAACAAATATTTTTCAAAAAGAAAAAAAAAATAACTTGTGTTGAATATTGATTGATTTTTGTAATGTTTCTTTCTCCAGCATGTAGGTTTACTTCATTATATATGCAAGTAAATTTTTATTAACGTTTAAACTTTCTTTTGTTATAAACATAGACATGTACCTTATATATTTTATTTATTTTAAAAGAAATTCGCTTTATTCAAATCTAGCTATAGTGTTTTAAAGAATTATAATTATAGGTTTTTAAATGTAAAAGAGTTTATAGTTATATGGAGTATTATTTATTTATTTTTGCCAGAGGCGAAGTAGTGTTTACATAATTTAAATTAAGATAACAAAAGTTCCTAATATAATTGTATATGATCACTAACCGAATTAAGTACGATAACATGGTAATAAAAGATATTTTTTTATTTTAATTCAAATTTAAAAAAATTTATATATATAAATTCAAAATTATATATATATATATATATATATATATATATATATATATATATATATATATATATATGACTAACATAGTCAAATATAGAATAAAGTTACCATATACTATTGATATTTATTAGTTTGTCACTTGGTTAAACTACATTATCAATTATTTATGGCAACTTTATAGCTTTAATATATATATAGATTTGCTTAGTATTCGTGCACTATTAGTTTAATTTAATCGGTTATATTATACATATATATTTTCCATATACATTTTCCAAGTTACCATAAATCAAAATTGAGAGTTACTTGTTATCATAGGTTAGTCTACAAATTAATTAATAAACTCAATGTGCATTATCTTATTCTCGCACGGAGTTTGTTCTTGAAAACATTAGGGAAAAGGGAAAAAAAAGTAGAATTAAGCTTCTTAGTCCTAAATTAATTGTAACAGTTTTATATTTGTTGTCTAAAAAAATAAATATAGCTGTTTTCTTTCTCCATATATGCTTCTATATCTTTTATTCATTGGTCTATTATAAAAATAAAAAATCAACTACTATTTTAGGAGTCGTGCTAAACCAAATAAGCTCCCAATATTAGAAATGGAGAAATAGAAAGAATGAATATTATATCTTGCGTTAGGCATCCACAATTTGGCACGCAATAATTATAATATTTCCCATGTAGATATTTAGTATCTTACACATTGTTAAATATTCAAAATTTTCTTGCGGTTCACGAAAATTTCTGTAGTGACCCGACAGATCGTTTTGGGAATCTGCACCTCGCTCGGCATCTTGAGGGCTAGAGTATCTCCGCATGAGGTATTATGACTTGCATAAACCGTCGATGTTGATTTTCAAGTTATCTGGAATCGATTTGGAAGAATGAACTTCAAGATTTGAGTTCTAAGTTGGAAGAGTTGACCAAGTTTGACTTTTTAGCATTTGAACTCGGAATGGAGTTTTGTCAGTTCCGCTAGCTCCGTTGGGTGATTTTGAACTTAGGAGCGCATCCGGATTGTAATTTGGAGGTCCATAGTTGGATTAGTCTTGAAATGGCGAAAGTTGGATTTTTGGGAAGATTGACCGGGAGTGAACTTTTTGATATCGGGGTCGGATTCTGATTCCGATTTCGGAAGTTGAAATAGGTCTGTAATGGCAAATGTGACTTGTGTGCAAGATTTGAGATCAATCGGAGAGTATTTGATAGGTTTTGGCATCGGTTGTAGGAGTTGAAGTTTCAAAGTTCATTGAAATTGACTTGAGGTGTGATTGGTCATTTCGAGGTTGTGATGCATGATTTGAAGTTTTGAGTAGGTTCGTTTTGTCATATAGAACTTGTATGTAAAATTTGGCGCCATTCGGAATTGATTTGATATGATTCGGACGCTCGTTTTGCGATTCTAGAAATTCTTGAAATTTAGTTTGATTTTCATGCGTTTTGGCGTCTGATTCATGATTTAGAAGTGATGTTGATGATTTGAGAGAGCGAGCAAGTTCGTGTTCTATTTTTAGACTTGTGTGCATATTTGGTTTGGAGCCCCGAGGTCTCGGATGAGTTTCGAATTGGTTTCGGAATGGTTTTCATGAATTTTGATTTCTGGGTCTGGTATCTTCGCATTTTGCAAATAAGCCTCGCATTTGCCATGCCTGGGCGGCTGGGCAGCTTTTCGCATTTGCGAAGTCTTTGTCGCAAATGCGACCTCAGCAGAAATCCTTCAGGTTCGCAAATGCGATGAATCCTTCGCATTTGCGAGGTTCGCATTTGCGAGGTTCGCATTTGCGAACCCCCTGTCTCAAATGCGATATCTGCAACCTGTTAAGTGCTGAGAATTCCGAGTTTTTGCTTCATTTTTCATATTTTTGAACCCTAACTTCGAGGTGATGTGATTTTGAGAGGGGATTTTCATACCTAAATATGGGATAAGTATCTTTAATCAATTTCCAACTATATTTCATGATTTTATACAAGATTTAACATCAAATTCATGGGAAATATATGGGAAAATTTGGGAATTATGTCAAAGTTTTGAAAAATAAAAATTTGAGAGTCGAATAGGACTCGGATTTGAAAACAAAATACATATTTAGACTCGTGAAGCTATGGGTAGTCAAGACCTACTCTGGGACCCAGGTTTTGACCGGGTAGGCCTGGGGTTTGACTTTTGTTAACTTTTTAGAAATTGGATAAATATTACAACTTTATTAATTGAAATTATTTTCTCTTGCATTGTGTGATGCATTCAAGTCGTCATTGGCTAGATTGAGTCGAGCGGAGGCGAATTGGTAGAGGGAAGGACTAAGTTGAGTGATGAGTTAGTCGAATCGAGGTAAGTGTTTTGCCTAACTTTGCTGAGGGAATTTTTTCTCCTATTTGTCATTGATTGCTACGTGTGGGGGTAATACATATATGAGGTGACGAGCGTATATGTATGTGTCGGGGTTAATCATGCTCGGGGGTATATTAGGCTATAATTGTGTCTTGTAGAATTACGTAGCTTCCTTGCTTCATGCTCCACTTGATTTACAGATATTAAGAACGTAGTATAATATGTTAGTAATCAAGACATAGCCTAATATAACTTTATTTAATTTGATAGAATTCTGAGAATACATTGATGGGTCTAGTTTGGTCATCTCTATGCTTAATCACTACTACATTGCTACCGTCGATATTTTGGAATGCTGGATTCTATATTTGTGTTGCTAATAAATTGTGAGATTATGGAAGTACTTGAATTGTACGGCCCTCGAGGGCTTATTGAATTATTGTTGGCTTGAAAATTCCGTGATTAAAAATTGATTGGAATATTCATTTGAACAGTCTCCTCGATGAAATTTATTCTTCCTGCCTTGTCATTTTATTGATATCATATACTTGGTAAGGAAGACCTTAAAGCACGAAGAGTGATGCCGTGCCATTACATATATATTATCATGTGAGGACGAGCGTAAAGCACAAAGGGTGATGCCGTGCCATTTCATATATATTATCATGTGAGGAAGAGTGTAAAGCACGAAGGGTGATGCCATGTCATTTCATATATATTATCATGTGAGGAAGAGTGTAAAGCACGAAGGATGATGTCGTGTCATTTCATTTATATTGTTATGCTTTTAATATTGTGAGTTCATGGAACGAAGGGTGTTTCCTTGCAGGTTTGGATGAGGGACATGCATTATGATGTAATATTTGTTTTTCGTGTATAAACTTTTGCCTTTACCTTGAGCTGTTATTGTCGCAATTAAATATTCTGAGTTATATGTTGTTATTGTCCCGTACTTGACCTCTATCTCAATTGTTGTTGTGTTGTCCATATCTTTTACTTGCTTAACTTGCATATTCCATGCCTATTTCCTTCTTTGAAATTATACTCATGTCATACCTATTTTGTCGCACTCTGGTTTAAGCATTACATCATGCTAGTCATTCATGCCTTTACTTTTTAACCCATAAAGATCATGTGTTTCCTTCTTATTTATCATATTTACACTTAGGCCTCCAATATACTAGTTAATTGGCAATGGTTAAATGGGGTTCATGGAATGGCTGTCCAATATTGTTTCTAATATGTGATTTACTTCTCCTTATGCAGAATCTTAACAAAATAAAGTGGTAAATCACTAAAGCTAAGGCAGTGCAACCTATGCCTAACATTGAAATAAGAAGAGGGGCTATGAAAGATCTTGTTGAAGAAAGTATTGGAGGAGCTCCTATATTTTCCATGGCTCATAATTCTCAAAAACAAAATTGTATTGGAGTTGTAGTTTGTGCTATGTGTGCTTTAAAGAGAAGTGAGAGGTTCTGTTTTTAGAAGGAAAATGAAACAATTCTAAAATAGTTAAGTTGAACAGACCTTTCTTCTTGCCATTTATATGAGCACCCGAAAACTTAAAAAAACTAAAATTATAGGCAAAGTTAAAAATACCTTTATTCTTGCCATTTATATAAGCACCCAAAAGGTAAAATAAACTAATTTTGTTATATTTGATATTATGGCAACTTTATAGCTTTAATATATATATAGATTTGCTTAGTATTCGTGCACTATTAGTTTAATTTAATCGGTTATATTATACATATATATTTTCCATATACATTTTCCAAGTTACCATAAATCAAAATTGAGAGTTACTTGTTATCATAGGTTAGTCTACAAATTAATTAATAAACTCAATGTGCATTATCTTATTCTCGCACGGAGTTTGTTCTTGAAAACATTAGGGAAAAGGGGGGAAAAAAGTAGAATTAAGCTTCTAATTAGTCCTAAATTAATTGTAACAGTTTTATATTTGTTGTCTAAAAAAATAAATATAGCTGTTTTCTTTCTCCATATATGCTTCTATATCTTTTATTCATTGGTCTATTATAAAAATAAAAATAAAAATCAACTACTATTTTAGTAGTCGTGCTAAACCAAATAAGCTCCCAATATTAGAAATGGAGAAACAGAAAAAATGAATATTATATC
This sequence comes from Nicotiana tabacum, assembly GCF_000715075.1. Lineage (NCBI taxonomy): Eukaryota > Viridiplantae > Streptophyta > Magnoliopsida > Solanales > Solanaceae > Nicotiana > Nicotiana tabacum. Next base: position 9,543,270 of record NC_134089.1, read on the forward strand.
TTGCGTTAGGCATTCACAATTTGGCACGCAATAATTATAATATTTCCCATGTAGATATTTAGTATCTTATACACTGTTAAATATTCAAAATTTTCTTGTGGTTCACGAAAATTTCTGTAGTGACCCGACGGATCGTTTTGGGAATCTGCACTTCGCTCGGTATCTTGAGGGCTCGAGTATCTCCGCATGAGGTATTATGACTTGCATAAACCGTTGATGTTGGTTTTCAAGTTATCCGGAATCGATTTGGAAGAATGAACTTCAAGATTTGAGTTCTAAGTTAGAAGAGTTGACCAAGTTTGACTTTTTAGCATTTGACCTCGGAATGGAGTTTCGTCAGTTCCGTTAGCTCCGTTGGGTGATTTTGTACATAGAAGAGCATCCGAATTGTAATTTGGAGGTCCGTAGTTGGATTAGTCTTGAAATGGCAAAAATTGGATTTTTGGGAAGATTGATCGGGAGTGAACTTTTTGATATCGGGGTGGGATTTCTATTCCGGAAGTTGAAATAGGTCCGTAATGGCAAATGTGACTTGTATGCAAGATTTGAGGTCAATCGGAGAGTATTTGATAGGTTTCGGCATCGGTTATAGGAGTTGAAGTTTCAAAGTTCATTGATTTTGACTTGAGGTGTGATTCGTCGTTTCGAGATTGTGATGCATGATTTGAAGTTTTGAGTAGGTTCGTTTTGTCATATAGTGTTACAACCCATATCCACGTGTGTTAGTTCATGCCATATATTAGTTAACATAAATCCAAGAAGGAATTATCTTTGAGATGATAAGAAGTCAATCCTATTGGTCTTAAGTGATACAAGAGTGTATAAGGGTGATTAGCCAGTATTAGAAGTTAAACGAATCAAGGATGTTGTAACTCGCATTTTCAGGTAATCTAGCGGTGCTTAATACACTCAAGAGGTCATTTATTAAGGTATTTTAATCATATAATATCCGTATCATAAGTCTTGAAGTCAAACGAGTTATGAAACAAAAGTCGACAAAAGTTGTCGCAACTTAGGTTCATAATTTTACTTAAACATTAGGTCAAATGTTTCTAATCTTTTCTCAAAATTTACAAGGAATTACGGGGTGATCTACCCACCAAATTAAAGATCTATGAGTCTAGTTTCCAACGCATTAAACCGTTCATCGATACGATCTCGGAGTAGAGAGATATTCGCATTTTTGCGAGACTGCGCCAAGCACCTCTCTATGGGGCCCACTAAGTCGGTTTAAGATATTTGGACCTATATAGGATGCCTCCAATCCGTTTTAAGTCATTTCTTCTCACTATTTTCAGACCTTAGAACCCTAAGAACATCCTCTCAAGGTTCTCTCAAGATTCAAGACCCAAAAAAGGGCAAACAACACAAATCAAGTGTCGGGAATTCCGTGGCGCTAGTAAGTCTCTTGTTCTTCTTGTTGTTGCTCATTTTTGTGTCGTTCCAGCCCGTGTGGGAGGTTGTTTTAAAGGGTTTATGTTCTTTAAATACTCCCTCATGTTCTTAATATCAATCCTAGGTGATTTCAAGCCTTCTAAAGTGATTCTAGTGCCGAAAAACACTAATTGATCGCTAGTTTCATTTTTTTTGTTGTGTGGCAGCATTGGAGGGATATTTCATGGAAATTTAAGGTCAAATTGGAGTTGTTCTTTCTGTATAAAGGTAAGGAACCTCTTACTCTATATGTATTTAAGATTATCCAAGTTGCGGCTAAGCCATTGAAGCTAGAACTTGTGAGATATATATCGAAAGGTTTGGTAGTAATGTTATTGTTTTGTGGACTGTTTTGCATTGTTGTTGGGCTGCGTATTTTACTACTATCTTGTGGAGTTTTGGAGGAGGAAGGGTGTGGGGAAACACCATATATATGTAGGGTTATGGGCTGATAGTTATTCGTAACATTTCCAGATTGTTTGACACGACTATGGTGGTCGTCGTATGTATGGAGTGATTAGGCTGTGTGTGGACTATATTGGGAGGCTCAATATGTTTATTATTGATGTTGTTTGGGATGTTTGGTGACTATTTTGAATGGTGTGAGGTCATATATATAGGGGAGGTGCTGTCCGTTTCATCGTAAAATAGGTTGTGGTCGATACATAATAGTTATGACGCTTCAATGGTAACGATAGTATCGTTTCTCTTATTGTAGACTAAGGAGTTTTGACAATTGCATAGCTTGAGATTGGGGAAGTATATACAAGGTATGTGAGGCTATCCCTTTCCTTCTTTTGCACGACTCCGATTGCACATAATGTAATGAACGATCTTCCAAGATACTCTACTCTTAGAAGCTAGCAGTACTTACATTGTTTTCCCTCTTATGGAACGATTGATGTTAATGTTGCTTCTCTTAGTCTTATGTTATCAATGTTGTTGGTACTTCCTGATTCTTATAAGGTTCATAGTGAAGAGTTAGTCCTAATAACGTGTACAGAGGATACCGACCTTACGTCACTCCGAAAGGTTTAGAATGTGATTTCATGAGTCGAGCATGCATTATATATATGTATCTATTTTACTCTACCGAGCCACGCTATAGTTGGCCGGGTACGGCACCTATTGTGCAACCACTGATCAGTTGGGTTTTACCGAGCTCCACGTGGCCGGGTACGATTCTACCGAGCCTATTATGGTCGGGTACGATATGATGATGATGATGCCCACAGAGGCGAATGCTTTAAAGGTTTATGTATTTATACATATGTATCATGCATTTCATGTAAGTAGCCCTCAGAGGTACTAAGATGTTACAGGTGGTATATTCTTTATCCTTGCTTACATTACTGATCGTATTTATGGTTCCTTGCCTTACATACTCAGTACTTTATTCGTACTGACGTCCTTTTATTTGTGGACGCTGCATGTCGTGCTGCAGGTCCTGATAGACAGACAGGTGCAGCTCCCCCACCACAGTAGACTGTCCAGTTCAGCGGTGATTGGCGAGATCCCTTCTCCGGACTTGCCTTGGTCTTGGTATGCAATTTTTGTTATAGACATTATGGGTATGTCGGGGCCCTGTTCCGGCTATGTTGCAAAACTTATGTTCTTTTAGAGGCTCATAGACAGGTGTCAGCTCATGTATAGTTTGGTATGCCTTGTCGGCTAGTTTTTGTTATATAGTCTTTCATAGTAGCGTGGTAGCTCATACCTTATATGTAATTTCTTGATTGTCTGGTCATCCCCTGCTATGTATGTTCATGCCGTCATATTTTATTGCTGGTTGTCCATGATCTAGATCTACCATTTATATTGATCTCTTTAGCCTTAAAAGATAATAATGAAGGTTAGATGAAATGTACGTTGGTGCTCGGCAAGTGTGGTCGGGTGCTAGTCATGGCCCTTCAGTTTGGGTCGTGACAAACTTGGTATCAGAGCAAGTCTGTCCTAGGGGTTGTCTATGAGCCGTGTCTAGTAGAGTCTTGATTATGGATGTGTAGCGCGCCACATTTATAATCAGGAGGCTACATGACATCTAGGGTTGTTACCTTCTTCCTGAATCTAGATCGTGCGTAGAGTTGAGTCGTAAGTGTTTGTCTCTAATATTCACCTTGTTTTTTTTCAGTGATGCCTTCGACTAGGAAGCAAACGATTAGTAGACGGCTTGATACAGCAGCGGGAGAGGGTACCAGTCAGGTGCCCCAAGTCAGAGCAGGACAAAGTGAGGCTCAAAGTGAGATGCCCTCTCATACCTCATCTACTCCATCTCCTCCAGAGGATATTAGAAGGCACCCAGCGCCTCCAGTTCCTCCGTCTGGCACTCCAGACCAGGATATGCAGAGTGCTTTGCAGTTATTGACTAGCTTGGTAGCTGCTCAGGCTCAGAGGCAGAATACAGGTGCTGCTGAGAAACCAGTTAGTACAAGAGTTCGTAATTTTATTAATTTAGACCCTCTAGTGTTTACCGAATCGACCCCAAGGAGGACCCACAGACTTTTATTGACCAGGTTCATCGTACACTTCGGGTTATGCATGTTAGTGATACAGAGGCAGTAGAGTTGGCTTCTTATCGGCTACGAGATTTAGCAGTTCTCTGGTATGATAGTTGGGAGAGATCCAGGGGTCCGAACCCTCCTCCAGCTGTGTGGAAGGAATTTTCTGAGGCCTTTCTTTGTCACTACTTGCCAGTTGAGATACGACGAGCTAGAGCTGATAAGTTCTTGAACCTTAGACAAGGTAATATGAGTGTGCGAGAGTACAGTATGCAGTTTGATTCTTTGGCAAGGTATGCTCCCCATATGGTGGTCGAGATGAGTGATAGGGTGCATATGTTCGTGAATGGGTTGGGACCACATCTAATAAATGAGTGTACGACAGCCTCCTTGGTGGAGGGCATGGATATTTCCCGTATTCAAGCTTATGCCCAGACCCTAGAGGATCGTAAGCGCCAGCAGAGGGCAGTTAGGGAGCAGGATAGAGGCCAGCATAAGAGGGCGAGATTTGCAGGGTATTCTGATGACTTCAGAGGCCGCATCAGGCCACAGTTTTCGAGGAGTTCGGCGCCACATGTAGCTAGTGCTCCTCCACAGTTTCAGAGGCCTCGATATGATCGATCCTATTCTGGTCCAGGTCAGAGTTCGCGGGCATCTGGCTCGCAACATCACAGGGATACTAGTCAGATGAGACCCCCAACACCACATTGTGATCAGTGCGGCAAGGCCCACTTTGGACTGTGTCGTCGAGGTTCTGATGCATGTTATTCGTGCGGGCAGCCTGGCCATATGATGCGGGATTTTCCTAATAGAGGAGGTGATGGTATGGCTCAGCCGACTGGATCTGTATCTGGTTCTTCCTCATCAGTTCGACCTCCAGCACGGGGTTTTCAGCAGTCGACAGGTCATGGTAGGGGTAGAGGTGCAGTGCCGAGTTCGAGTGGTGCTCAAAATCGAACCTATGCTCTAGTAGGTCGATAGGATCTCGAGTCGTCTCCAGATGTTGTTACAGGTATTATATCTGTATTTTCTTATGATGTATGCGCTGATTGATCCGGGATCTACATTATCATATGTTACACCCTTTGTGGCTAATAAGTTTGGCATTGAACCTGAATTGATAAGTAAACCCCTCGCGGTATCTACTCCGATAGGAGATTCTGTGATTGCTAGAAGGGTATATAGAGGTTGCACTGTGATGATTTGTAGTCGTCAAACCTCGGCAAATTTATTTGAGTTAGAAATGGTTGATTTTGATGTGATAATGGGAATGGACTGGTTGGCCTCATGCTATGCAAATGTTGACTGTCGTACGAAGATGGTTAGGTTCCAATTTTCGGGTGAACCCGTCATTGAATGGAAAGGGAACATTGCTACCCCGAAAGGTAGGTTTATTTCCTATCTTAAGGCAAGGAAAATGATCTCAAAAGGTTACATTTATCATCTCGTTCGCGTTAAGGATGCGGAGGCGAAACCGCCTACTTTAAAATCAATCCCTGTGGTTAACGAATTCCCAGATGTTTTCCCAGATGAACTCCCGGGCCTTCCTCCTGAAAGGGAGATTGAGTTTAGCATTGATGTGTTGCCTGACACTCAACCGATCTCTATTCCTCCATACAGAATGGCCCCGGCAGAGTTGCGAGAGTTGAAGCTGCAGTTGAAGGACTTGCTGGATAAGGGCTTTATTAGGCCTAGCACTTTACCTTGGGGTGCACCAGTCCTATTCGTGCGGAAGAAAGACGGGTCGTTACGGATGTGTATCGACTATCGACAGTTGAATAAGTCTACTATAAAGAACAAGTATCCACTTCCAAGAATTGATGACCTGTTTGACCAACTCCAGGGTGCCAAGTATTTCTCTAAGATTGATTTACGTTCAGGGTATCATCAGGTGAGGGTTAGGGAGAAGGATATTCCAAAGACGGCCTTCCGGACAAGATATGGGCACTTTGAGTTCTTGGTGATGTCGTTCGGGCTAACAAATGCCCCAGCAGCTTTTATGGATCTCATGAATACTATATTCAGGCCCTATCTTGATGTGTTCGTGATTGTATTCATTGATGACATTCTAGTGTATTCTCGTTCGGAGGTGGAACATGCGGGCCACTTGCGGATAGCATTACAGACGCTTCAGGATCGTAAGTTATATGCTAAGCTCTCCAAATGTGAATTCTGGCTGAACTCAGTAGCATTCCTTGGCCATGTGATATTTGATGAGGGTATTAGTGTCGACACTCAGAAGATCGATGCAGTAAAGAATTGGCCGAGACCTACAACACCATCAGAAGTCCGCAGCTTCCTAGGGCTAGCAGGATATTATAGGCGGTTTGTAGAAGGATTTTCCTCTATATCATCACCATTGACTAAGTTAACACAAAAAGCTACCAAATTCCAGTGGTCTGACACTTGTGAACGTAGTTTTCAGGAGTTGAAGAATCGATTGACATCTGCACCAGTGCTCACTCTTCCTGAAGGAACAAAAGGTTATGTGGTATATTGTGATGCCTCAGGTATAGGTTTGGGGTGCGTATTGATGCAGCATGGGAATGTGATTGCTTATGCATCAAGACAATTGAAGAAGCATGAAAAGAATTATCCAACCCATGATTTGGAATTGGCTGCAGTAATATATGCTTTGAAGATATGGCGGCACTACTTATACGGCGTCCATGTTGACATCTACACAGATCACAAGAGTTTACAATACATCTTCAAGCAGAAAGAGTTGAATTTGAGGCAGCGTAGGTGGCTTGAATTATTGAAAGACTACGACGTCGAGATATTGTATCATCCCGGTAAAGCCAATGTTGTGGCAAACGCTCTCAGCCGTAAATCAATGGGAAGCTTAGTACATATTGAGGCAGGTAGATGGGGGTTGATTAAAGAGCTTCATCAGCTAGCCAATATGAGAATCAGATTGTTAGACTCTGATGACGGAGGTGTTACTGTACAGAATACATCAGAATTATCTTTGGTAGCCGAGGTAAAAGCACGACAATATGAAGATCCTATCTTAGTACGATTAAGAGAAAGCATTCAACAATGTAAAAGTATGGCTTTTAGGATCGGAAAAGATGGGGCACTGAGATACCAGAGCCTATTGTGTGTGCCTAATGTGGCAGGGTTGCGAGAGAAGATTATGAATGAGATTCATCAATCCCGATATTCCATCCATCCCGGCTCGACAAAGATGTATCATGATGTCAAGGAGCAGTATTGGTGGGATAATATGAAGAAGTCTATTGCTGAATTTGTAGCCCAGTGTCACAATTGTCAACAAGTAAAGATAGAACATCAGAAACCCGGTGGATTGCTTCAAAATATAGAGATTCCGACCTGGAAGTGGGAGGTGATTAATATGGACTTCATTATTGGATTACCTCGCTCTTATCATAAGTTTGACTCCATCTGGGTGATAATTGATCGACTTACAAAATGTGCCCATTTTCTGCCAGTGAAGACAACTTACGCGGCTAAAGATTATGCAAAGTTGTATATCAAGGAGATTGTTAGGCTTCATGGTGTGCCCATATCTATTATATCAGACCGAGGAGCTCAATTTACGGCTAACTTTTGGAGGTCTTTCCAGAAGGGTTTAGGCACACAAGTAAATCTCAGCACTGCATTTCATCCGCAGACTGACGGACAGGCTGAACGTACCATTCAGACACTGGAAGATATGCTACGAGCATGTGTTCTAGATTTTAAGGGGAATTGGTATGATCATCTTCCACTCAAAGAATTCGCCTATAACAATAGCTACCATTCCAGTATTAAAATGGCCCCATACGAGGCACTATACGGGAGGAGATGTAGATCACCAGTTGGATGGTTCGAAGTCGGTGAAACAGAATTATATGGGCCAGATTTGATTCACCAAGCTATTGAGAAGGTGAAAGTGATACAGGAGCGATTGAGGACGGCACAAAGCAGGCAAAAATCTTATTCTGATGTCCGACGTCGTGATCTAGAGTTTGAGGTTGGTGATTGGGTTTTCCTGAGGATCTCACCAATGAAGGGTATTATGCGTTTTGGGAAGAAAGGTAAGCTGAGTCCAAGGTATATCGGGCCGTATAAAATTCTTCGACGGATTGGACAGGTTGCTTATGAGTTAGAATTGCCATCCGAATTGGAATTTGTCCACCCGGTATTCCATGTATCTATGTTGAGAAAATGTATTGGAGACCCTTCTCGAGTCGTCCCTATCAAAGATGTACAAGTTACAGAGGACCTATCATATGAAGAAGTGCCAGTGGCGATATTAGATCGGCAAGTCCGCAAGCTGAGAACAAAAGATGTAGCTTCTGTCAAAGTATTGTGGAGGAACAAAAATATGGAAGAAATGACATGGGAAGCAGAAAAGGATATGAAGTCAAAATACCCTTACTTATTCCAGAATGAAGATAACAAGGATGCTGGTGGAAGACAAGATACATTGGAAGAAGAAACGGCTCTATGAGGTAAGCAATAATTTGAGAATACTCCTCCTTAATACAAAATGATGATATGTAGATAATGTAAATACGCATAATGCTTTGTGTAGACTTGTGAAACCATATGTTGGGCTTAATTACTTGCAAGTTTTGCTAGTGACCATTTTATAGGGGAAAATTGATCGGAAATTTCCATTGGAATCCACGATGATTTAAACTCCCCATAAACCCTTACATTCGAGGACGAATGTTCCTAAGGGGGGGAGGGTGTTACAACCCATATCCACATGTGTTAGTTCATGCCATATATTATTTAACATAAATCCAAGAAGGAATTATCTTTGAGATGATAAGAAGTCAATCCTATTGGTCTTAAGTGATACAAGAGTGTATAAGGGTGATTAACCAGTATTAGAAGTTAAACGAATCAAGGATGTTGTAACTCGCATTTTCAGGTAATCTAGCGGTGCTTAATACACTCAAGAGGTCATTTATTAAGTTATTTTAATCATATAATATCCGTATCATAAGTCTTGAAGTCAAACGAGTTATGAAACAAAAGTCGACAAAAGTTGTCGCAACTTAGGTTCATAATTTTACTTAAACATTAGGTCAAATGTTTCTAATCTTTTCTCAAATTTTACAAGGAATTACGGGGTGATCTACCCACCAAATTAAAGATCTATGAGTCTAGTTTCCAACGCATTAAACCGTTCATCGATACGATCTCGGAGTAGAGAGATATTCGCATTTTTGCGAGACTGCACCAAGCACCTCTCTATGGGGCCCACTAAGTCGGTTTAAGATATTTGGACCTATATAGGATGACTACAACCCGTTTTAAGTCATTTCTTTTCACTATTTTCAGACCTTAGAACCCTAGGAACATCCTCTCAAGGTTCTCTCAAGATTCAAGACCCAAAAAAGGGCAAACAACACAAATCAAGTGTCGGGAATTCCGTGGCGCTAGTAAGTCTCTTGTTCTTCTTGTTGTTGCTCATTTTTGTGTCATTCCAGCCCGTGTGGGAGGTTGTTTTAAAGGGTTTATGTTCTTTAAATACTCCCTCATGTTCTTAATATCAATCCTAGGTGATTTCAAGCCTTCTAAAGTGATTCTAGTGCCGAAAAACACTAATTGATCGCTAGTTTCGTTTTTTTTTTTGTGGCAGCATTGGAGGGATATTTCATGGAAATTTAAGGTCAAATTGGAGTTGTTCTTTCTGTATAAAGGTAAGGAACCTCTTACTCTATATGTATTTAAGATTATCCAAGTTGCGGCTAAGCCATTGAAGCTAGAACTTGTGAGATATATATCGAAAGGTTTGGTAGTAATGTTATTGTTTTGTGGACTGTTTTGCGTTGTTGTTGGGCTGCGTATTTTACTACTATCTTGTGGAGTTTTGGAGGAGGAAGGGTGTGGGGAAACACCATATATATGTAGGGTTATGGGCTGATAGTTATTCGTAACATTTCCAGATTGTTTGACACGACTATGGTGGTCGTCGTATGTATGGAGTGATTAGGCTGTGTGTGGACTATATTGGGAGGCTCAATATGTTTATTATTGATGTTGTTTGGGCTGTTTGGTGACTATTTTGAATGGTGTGAGGTCATATATATAGGGGAGGTGCTGTCCGTTTCATCGTAAAATAGGTTGTGGTCGATACATAATAGTTATGACGCTTAAATGGTAACGATAGTATCGTTTCTCTTATTGTAGACTAAGGAGTTTTGACAATTGCATAGCTTGAGATTGGGGAAGTATATACAAGGTATGTGAGGCTATCCCTTTCCTTCTTTTGCACGACTCCGATTGCACATAATGTAATGAACGATCTTCCAAGATACTCTACTCTTAGAAGCTAGCAGTACTTACATTGTTTTCCCTCTTATGGAATGATTGATGTTAATGTTGCTTCTCTTAGTCTTATGTTATCAATGTTGTTGGTACTTCCTGATTCTTATAAGGTTCATAGTGAAGAGTTAGTCCTAATAACGTGTACAGAGGATACCGACCTTACGTCACTCCGAAAGGTTTAGAATGTGATTTCATGAGTCGAGCATGCATTATATATATGTATCTATTTTACTCTACCGAGCCACGCTATAGTTGGCCGGGTACGGCACCTATTGTGCAACCACTGATCAGTTGGGTTTTACCGAGCTCCACGTGGCCGGGTACGATTCTACCGAGCCTATTATGGCCGGGTATGATATGATGATGATGATGCCCACAGAGGCGAATGCTTTAAAGGTTTATGTATTTATACATATGTATCATGCATTTCATGTAAGTAGCCCTCAGAGGTACTAAGATGTTACAGGTGGTATATTCTTTATCCTTGCTTACATTACTGATCGTATTTATGGTTCCTTGCCTTACATACTCAGTACTTTATTCGTACTGACGTCCTTTTATTTGTGGACGCTGCATGTCATGCTGCAGGTCCTGATAGACAGACAGGTGCAGCTCCCCCACCACAGTAGACTGTCCAGTTCTGCGGTGATTGGCGAGATCCCTTCTCCAGACTTGCCTTGGTCTTGGTATGCAATTTTTGTTATAGACATTATGGGTATGTCGGGGCCCTGTTCCGGCTATGTTGCAACACTTATGTTCTTTTAGAGGCTCATAGACAGGTGTCGGCTCATGTATAGTTTGGTATGCCTTGTCGGCTAGTTTTTGTTGTATAGTCTTTCATAGTAGCGTGGTAGCTCATACCTTATATGTAGTTTCTTGATTGTCTGGTCATCCCCTGCTATGTATGTCCATGCCGTCATATTTTATTGCTGGTTGTCCATGATCTAGGTCTACCATTTATATTGATATCTTTAGCCTTAAAAGATAATAATGAAGGTTAGATGAAATGTACGTTGGTGCTCGGCAAGTGTGGTCGGGTGCTAGTCATGGCCCTTCAGTTTGGGTCGTGACATATAGAACTTGTATGTAAAATTTGGCGCCATTCGGAGTTGATTTGATATAATTCGGATGCTCGGTTTGCGATTCTAGAAGTTCTTGAAGTTTAATTTAATTTTCATGCGTTTTGGTGTCTAATTCGTGGTTTTAGAAGTTATTTTGATGATTTGAGCGTGCGATCGAGTTCGTGTTCTATTTTTAGACTTGTGTGCATGTTTAGTTTGGATCCCCGAGGGCTCGGATGAGTTTCGAATTGGTTTCGGAATGGTTTTCGTGAATTTTGATTTATGGTTCTGGTATCTTCGCATTTGCGAAGAAGCCTCACATTTGCCATGCCTGGGCGGATGGGCAGCTTTTCGCATTTGCGATTTATCAGCCGCATTTGCGAAGGCTGGTCTTCGCATTTGCGAAGTCTTTGTCGCAAATTCGACCTCAGCAGAAATCCTTCAGGTTCGCAAATGCTATGAATCCTTCGCATTTGCGAACTCCATGTCACAAATGCGATATTTGCGACCTGTTAAGTACTGAGAATTCCGAGTTTTTGCTTCATTTTTCATATTTTTGAACACTAACTTCGAGGTGATGTGATTTTGAGAGGGGATTTTCATACCAAAATATTGGGTAAGTATCTTTAATCAATTTCCAACTATGTTTCATGATTTTATATAAGATTTAACATCAAATTCATGGGAAATATATGAAAAAATTTGGGAATTTTGTCAAAGCTTTGAAAAATAAAAATTTGAGAGTCGAATAGGACTCGGATTTGAAAACAAAATACATATTTGGACTCGCGAGGCTATGGGTAGTCAAGACCTACTCTGGGACCTAAGTTTTGACCGGGGCAAGCCCGGGGTTTGACTTTTGTTAACTTTTTAGAAATTGGATGCTTTAGTAATTGAAATTATTTTCTCTTGCATTGTGTGATGCATTCAAGTCGTCATTGGCTAGATTGAGTCGAGCGGAGGCGAATTGGTAGAGGGAAGGACTAAGTTGAGTGATGAGTTAGTCGAATCGAGGTAAGTGTGTTGCCTAACTTTGTTGAGAGAATTTTTTCTCCTATTTATCATTGATTGCTACATGCGGAGGTAATACATATATGAGGTGACGAGCGTATATGTATGTGCCTGGGTTAATCATGCTTGGGGTATATTAGGCTATAATTATGTCTTGTAGAATTACGTAGCTTCCTTGTTTCATGCTCCACTTGATTTACCGATATTAAGAACGTAGTATAATATGTTAGTAATAAAGACATAGCCTAATATAACTTTATCAAATTTGATAGAATTCTGAGAATACATTGATGGGTCTAGTTTGGTCATCTCTATGCTTAATCACTACTACATTGCTACCGTCGATATTTTGGAATGCTGGATTCTATACGTGTGTTGATGATAAATTGTGAGATTTATGGAAGTACTTGAATTGTACGGCCCTTGAGGGCTTATTGAATCATTGTTGGCTTGAAAATTTCGTGATTGGAAATTTATTGGAATATTCATTTGAACACTCTCCTCGATGTTATTTATTCTTCCTATCTTGTCATTTTATTGATATCATATACTTGGTAAGGAAAAGCGTAAAGCACGAAGGGTGATGCCATGCCATAATATATATTATCATGTGAGGAAGAGCGAAAAAGACAAAGGGTATTACCGTGACATTTCATATATATTATCATGTGAGGAAGAGTGTAAAGCACGAAGGGTGATGCCGTGCCATTTCATTTATATTGTTATGCTTTTAATATTGCGAGTACATGGAACGAAGGGTGTTTCCGTGCAGGTTTGGATGAGGGACATGCATTATGATGTGATATTTGCTTTTCGTGTATATACTTTTGCCTTTACCTTGAGTTGTTATTGTCGCAATTAAATATTCTGAGTTATATGTTGTTATTGTCCCGTACTTGACCTCTATCTCAATTGTTGTTGTGTTGTCCATATCTTTTACTTGCTTAACTTGCATATTCCATGCCTATTTCCTTCTTTGAAATTATACTCATGTCATACCTATTTATTCGCACTCTGGTTTAAGCATTACATTATGCTAGTCATTCATGCCCTTATTTTTTAACCTGTAAAGATCATGTGTTTCCTTCTTATTTGTCATATTTATACTTAGGCCTCCAATATACTAGTTAATTGACGTTGATACCCCTTGCTTTCTAATTGTTGTTATTACCCACGTGCTTCCATTCAGTCTCTTACTGTGGCCCATATGTAAATCTTTGTCCATTGTTGTTACTTGCGTATTTCCTACTTTGGAATTCCTATTATTGTATTTATGTCATGTGGTTGGTTTTGTTATATGTTCATTTGGAAGGATGAGTTGAACGCACGAAGGGTGTTTTCGTGCTAATTGAATTGTTACATAAATTTCTTTATACATGCTGAGGATGAGATAAAAGCACGAAGGATGTTACCATGCCATGTGATTTGATATATTGGACATACTTCTCATACTAGGAAAGATGGTAAATCTTCTTCTGTGGTTCATTTTAGTATTTGTTGACTGTCTTGTCGGGTTGTATATGATACTCTTAGATGTTATGCTTTGAACTGCTTTATTGCTAATCTAATGTACAGGTTATAACAATAAGCATGTTTTAACTAAAAGCCTCGTCACCACTTCGACGAGGTTAGACAAAATACTTACCAGTACATGGTTGTACTGATACTACACTTGTGCACATTGCGTGCAGATTTTGGAGCAGAGTTGCCGATGACGTTGGGTGGTGATTCAGAAGATGTTCGTGCGTCTGATTATAGTTGCCACTTGTCATTGGTAGCTTAGGTTATGGCTAATCTGTTTATCTAACCTTCAAACAGAACGTGTATTTATTTGTATCAGTTTTTTTTTTTAAATTTCAAATCTTAGAAGCTCGTGGTTCGTACTACCAGATCTTAGGTAAACTTGTAAGTGTTCAATTATCTATTCTCTTTCTCTTATAATCTTAGTTGAGTCGTATTTTTCTGTTAGTTAGCTTACCTAGCGGGTGAGTTAGGTGCCATCACGACTTGTGATTTTTGGGTCGTGACAACTTCTTGCAGGTATGTGTTATGATTCACATACAAAATTCATGATTAATCTAAGATCGTATTTTTTTGGACAACTTGATTTCAAGATGATTTGTTGGAAAAATGAAACCCAACAATTAAAATTTTCGATTCAGTTTGACTTTTGGTGAAAGAATGGTAGTTTAACGGTGTCACGACTAGTGGTTTGATAGTAGCGGAAGAATAGATGCATAGTGAAGGAGGAGATATTGTTGGCGGTGGTTGGGTAAAAAGGAAGGTGGTGGTGGAAGAAGAAGAATCGGGGGGGGGGGGGGATAAAATAGGATAGGTGCGATGAGGTGACATGTCATGTGGCTTCCACTTCAGTGATATGTCAGGTCACCTGGGATAATATTACCATGGTGGAAGGTCCTAATGGCAAGGGTATTTTTGCATCAATTCTATGACGACGAGGGCTATAGTGGACCAATAATATAACAAAGGATACAAATAAATATTTTTTAATAATAAAGGGGTATTTTTATTCTTTTCCGTATAAGATTTTTAATAAAAACCAAATAGTAGAGTCTGGAGAATTAGACAAATTGATTGTAAAACAAGATTTTGGTCTGGTATTAAAGAAACTTTGTCATTTTCTGAATATTTATACCTAATTGGTCGGTTGATACTGAGGGAAAATATATTATTATCTTTGTTAAACCCCACATATTATATAATGGGCCTTCAAATAATTCCCGTCTCAACAAAAATATTAGTTGAGAACGAGGCAAATTATTGTGAAGTGTACACGATTACATGCTGTAAACTGAAAAAAGATAGTAGTAAGTTTGTATTTAGGACGTATAGATTAGGGACCGAAAAAAGACTTTATTTTGCTCATCTTCAATAAGGTCATTGAAATTGCACTAACAAATTATCACAACCTGGAATCCCAGCCTCGGAATCGTGGTAGAGCTTAACATTTACTTGCGAAGCAAGACAACGTGAAATAATTAAATAGCTAATTTTTAACTGTCAATACACAATGGCGATATACAACGAAAAATAGAAACTCAATCTGATATAATACCAACTTAAGTCACATGATAATATCTACTTCCAGAAATCTAGAGTCACGACTACACGAGCAACTAGAAGTCTACAAACAAAGTCTGAAATAAATATAATTGTTTCGAAGGAAATGAACAATAAAAGTGGAAAAAGGAAGGGGACTTCAAGGTCTGCGGACGCCAGTAGATCTACCTTTTGATCCAAGTTGATGCACCTCACGCATCGCGTCGTGACCAGTATCTGCACAAGAAGTGCATAAGTGTAGTATGAGTACAACCGACCGAATATACTCCTTAAGCTCATGGAGTGCGCATGTAAATTGAGGAACAATAAACGAAGCTATTTGAGGTCTCGGAACACAAAAATAAAGGATAAAAATAAAAATGATCTATCGGGTCATTATATTCTCCACCTCTAAATTAAGCGTTCATCCTCGAACGGACATAGAAAGGTACCGGTTGAGCTTGATTTGATTGCGGAGCAGGTAAGTGTCGTGGTTAATTGACTTGAGGGATTAGGACTTTTTAGTCTATTTGCTACGTGTTTTGTGTATGGGAACAACGTATATGTGAGGTGACAAGTACTTATACATTGTAATTAGGTTAAAGCATGAGGGTGAAATTTGTTTCTTTGAGTTTTATTGCATTGTTAATTATGATATTCATGCTTAGGTTAGGTTATTACTTCTTTGATTATTTGTTTCATAATTATTCCTTATTTCATCGTTGTTGAATATTTTTGGAAGTTGAAGTTTCGTATCTTGGCACCATATTTGACATTAAATATATTCTCTGCATTATTTATTTCTTGAATTCATTTATTCATTATTACATGGTGAGAAAGAGAGTAAAAGTACGAACAGTGATGTCGTGCCATTCATCTCATTTATTCATTATTACATGATAAGGACGAGAGTAAAAGCACGAAGGGTGATGCTATGCCATTTTCATAATATCGGTTTATTTGATTTCATTGGTTGATGATTTACTTGGCTATTTCGTAATTTCATACCTGTAGCAAATGTTATATCTGCCCCTTTTGCATGCCCCCTCCCAGTTTGTACGTTATTATTCTCTGTTATTGTTACTGTTTCATATACACTTGTACATGTTTATTTACGTAGGTATCTTGTCATAGCCTCGTTACTACCTCGTCGAGGTTAGGCTCGACACTTACATAGTATATTGGATCGGTTGTACTCATACTACACTTCTTGTGTAGATATTGGTGTTGATCCCCGCATTGCGTGAGGTGCGTCAGCTTTGAACACTGCTTACGGAGACTCGAGGTATATCTGTTGGTGTCCGCAGACCTTGAAGTCCCCTTCCTTTCCCCACTTTTAGTGTTCATTTGCTTCGAAACAGTTGTATTTATTTCAGACTTTGTTTGTAGACTTATAGTTGCTCGTGTACTCGTGACTCCGAATTTCTGGGAGTAGATATTATCATGGGATATATGTTGGTATTGTATCGGATTAGTTTTTAATTTCTCGTTGTATATCACCATTGTGTTTTAACTGTTAAAATTGGCTATTTAATTATCTCATGCCGGCTTGCCTAACGATTGGATGCTAGGCGCTATCACAATTCCGAGGTTTGAATTTAGGATCGTGACACAAATAATAGATTGGAATTAATAATCTTAGAAGTACGATGAGTTAATGCCAAAAAATGAAATCCATAAAGCTTAAATTTTGGATCAGTTTATAACTTTAAAGTCTTACAAAAACAAACCAAAGGCAAAAATTTATTTTTCAAAATAATACTCAGTAGTCAACACTATTAAAAGACAATTATGCTCTTTCATATAGATAGTCTTTCATCTGACTTATATTTTTTATTTAGCATTCAGATCGAAGGAGTCAATAAAATTTCCTAGGTACTTCTATATATTATGGAAAACATAAAAGATATCTCTATTCCCCCACCCCACTCCCACCCCCTCGGGTCCTTTTGTCTCACGAACGACATTTTTATTTAGCCACGTTAATTTATCAATGATTATATGATATATTGACTTGAGAATGCACAATAATTAATTATTTTCAAGTGATATACATATATGGGAAAAGCACATGGCGTTATTAATTAGTTTGACGTAAAAATCAAGTATAAATATTTTTTTCCCTCTTTTGCATATGAGATGAGAGGTGGAGAAACTTAGAAGAGTTATGGATTTTTCTAAAGCGGAAGCGAATTTATAGCAACCATGACTTGTGTTATCGGTCGTTGCGAATTCTCACAAGACGGATGACTTCCCGTTGTTTACAGCCGACTACTCCTCTCTACGATGTAGATAATCAAACCCTAGCTATCGTTTGTTTTCCATAAAAAAACATTATGAAAAACCTCTTTTTCACAACCATAATGGTATAGTTATAGGTTATAATAGGATCTAGGAGGAGGACTAATTAATAGGCTTGTGAATCATCTAACACCTCTTATGGGTTTACGCGATCTAATAATATTTTCTAACAAGTTGCTACGGATGTTAGTGTCTTAAAGGATAAGTGTTAGTTGTTTCTACTCTTATATAGTTGGATAACTCGATAAAAGCATACCTTTTCTTTGGGCCATGAGTGCACGATTCATGATGGGCTTTTTCGGTCCCTGCGCCAAAAACTATTTATATTTGGTAGTCAAAAAAGTATATAAAATTTGTATAATTTTTGTATATAATATATATATATATATATATATATATATATATATATATATATATATTCTGCATAATCCCTCTTGGGATATATCCTTTGTCTTAACTTATCTCTCGCCACTAGCTCCTGATGCCTTATCTTGTGGGCTTTCTTGAAGAAATAATAAATTCTTTGGGACAAGTGCACAGATAGCCATTCTCAGGTATGCTATTTAGGTATTAACCAGTACTTATTTTTTGTTGAAATTTTAAACCAAAAAATTTAACTTCAAGACAACTCAGGATATTTTTATTCTGAAAATTAAACTGAAAAACTAAAATTTAAGATGCATTGGCCAATTCCTAAATAACAGTCTTTTAAAATATCTACCCAAAATAAGTGCCTCAGTAAGACCATTTCCTTCTGAAAAAAGCCCATTTACCAACTACTAGTAAGTGGACCCTGTGGGGTGGTTTGAATGGTTTTTATGGTTCCTCTCTCACATCCTAATTCCCTTTACGGTTTTCTGATTATCGAGAATATAAAAATAATTTCGATATAAAATAAGGTATTATTTTATTGTTCATTTAATTATCTTTTGGGTATAAATAATATCAGTATAATTATACATTGTAATTTTGGTATAATTTTATAACATATCCAATAAGGTATCCCAAAATAAAACAAGTAAAATGATAAGATTATCTTTGTGCCAAAGCCATTTCCCAAAAATTATCAAGGTAAATGTTAAAATTAGAAATTAAATTTTATTTAAATTCATCAATTTCACATGCATAACAGTTACACATGAATTAACGAGATCTAGAAATACTCAATGACTACGCTGCGACGTTAATTTTGCTCGAAGCCTTTCCCAATATATGTGAGTATACATTGAGGATTATGATATATATATATATATATATATATATATTTGGTGGCCCATAATTTATTGAAGAACTAATTTAAATAGCCGCCTATCCAATTACTTAAATTAAAAATAGCCGATGAAAGTATAATATAACATTCACAAATAGTAGTCACGTCTATTTTTCACTGAGGCACGGAAGGAATATAATCCAACGGTAGACAATCAAGCCTTTGGAACTTGTGAATATAATCGTCACAATATGAGTTCCTACATTCATATAATATTTTTATGACCATAAGAAATGAAACTTGTAGTCTTAAATATTTTATAATATTAATATAATCATAAAAGTTTCTCATTAAAAACAAAATGGATCAAATAAAAATTTATAAGTTAATGTTTGAAATATATAAATATTTAATTATTTTCAGACTAATAAGAGAAATATTTCATATATAATAGAACGGATGAAGTAGCTTTTATAGTTTCCTAAGCCATGACACGTCGGAACTAAGACTAAGCGAAAGTATTTTCAAAAAGTTACATGAAATATGATACTTCATACTCGTTGACCAACTTACTAAAGTGGACTGCAGTATAAATTCCTGAGTTCCACGTTAGGTAACGATGAACGATTTAAATGTGCAAAATTAAATGTTATATTTATTTTATTATCAATTTATCTGATCTATATATAGGGTTTGGCTCGAAAGCCATACGCCCTATTATTTAAATTAAAAATAGCCAATAAATGTATAATATATGCATAATTTATGTATTATATGAAATAATTATGTATAATCTATGTAATATGGCTAGAAAAGTAAACAATTATTATGGTCGGCTATTCGTGTAAAGATCCTAAACAATAACCCATCTTTTGGGGCGGGCAAATTCCTCATAGCATTCGAGGAAAAGCTATGGGAAAATGATACAGCGCCGCTCTCAAAATAATAGCCAAATATTTTTGTGTGTATGAATATATATATATATAGATATATTCCGTAGGTTATATGCAAAAATTATACAAAATTTATATATTTTTTAAACTACTGAAAACGTAGATAGTTTCTGACAGGGCTAGAACTGATCATACCCCAAAAGCCATAACTTCTTTTTGTGTCAAAAATTGGCAGCTGTCTACAAAGGCTGGTCAAGGTATGCGCAAACATCCATGACTAAAGACTTCTACTAACTGAGGAGATATGAGATTTTTTGTTCTATTGATTAACCATTTAATATTCAAAATTTACTGGTATGATTAATTAATTTAGATTTGCTCTACATATATTAATTTATAAAAAGAACAAAGCGGTTCTTACCTAAAAATTCTGAGACACGTGTTAAGAGGGAAGGATTCTCAGTCATCTAGTCGGAGGCGAACCTAGAAGCTCATATATGGGTTCGGCTGCACCAAGTAAATTTTGCTTAAACAATATATTTGTATTAAAAAATTTATTAAATATGTATAACTACATGAAATTCTTATTCTAAAATTCAAAAGTCATAAAATTAAAATCTTAACTCCACCTGTGATAGCAATGCACCTTGGTTCGTTCTTAGCGAAAAGGACGCTTTACGATAAAACAAAAGAGACCTAAAATAGGGCGGAGCTAGAGCTTCTGATGCGAGTTGGGCCGAATCAAGTAACTTTGATCTAAACTTTATATTTGCCTTTAAAAATTTGTTTATATACAAATTATTAATTTAAACCTCAATAATTTAGAAAAAATAGAATCTGAAACTCATTAACTTCAAATCCCGATTCTAAAACAACAAAAGAAAGAAATAATTCCATCGTTTGACGAGGAAAAATAAGGGCAAGTACTTGGTCGTGTTCTTACATTCACATGACTCACCAAGTCATATCAAGAGACTGGAATCTTCCAAGTGAAACGAACATAACACGTGGGTAAACTCATGCTTAATATTAATTTGTTAGTTCAGTTTATTTAGCCATTATATTGTCAATAGTATGTTCTTTTTTTTCTTTCTTAAAAAGCCTTGATATGACTAGATTTACTTAATTAGACTTCTATCTTAAAAGCCAAAAAGTAATATGTAAAGGAAGAAGAAGGTATCAAACTAACTAAACAAAATGCAACGAACATGTGTGATGGCTTTCAAATATTCATTTTGATCGAACTGAATCGATTCCAAATAAGCAAAAGTGTGATGGCTTTCAAACAATTATCTTATACCAAGGGTTCAGTTGTACCTAGCCGAGAATGCTATATACGTGGTACGCCTATGGATAGATATTCAATGAATTATTTAATACAAATATAAAATTTGGACAAAAACTATTGAGTTAACGAGAACCCATAAATTTAAGGCTAAATCTGCATTTGTTTTGCTACATGAACACAATACAAAAGCCAAACAAACATAGAGTAGAATTTTATTTATTTATTTCAAAAAAAGGGAACTCTTTCAGGCTAATATTAATTTTCAAAACCAAGTTAGTGCTGATAAATTTTTACATTATATGAGATCATATATATCATCTTATTGTTGCACAAAAAAAAAGAAGGAATTTTTACCTCCTATAGCAAAGGTTAACACCTTATTTATTTTAAATAAATGGCATGACCACCAGCCTACCATGGATCTCCCTGATTTTCCCCTTGTGCACTTACACTTACTCTTCTAGCCCTAAGCCACTAAATACGCTAATCAGTTATACTATTTTCTTTCTCTCTCTATTCTCTTAATTAGTTCATCCAATTTTCAATGAACCAGTCATTCTTCAAACGTATTGCAGTCTGCCAAATTTCCGATTGGTTTGTAACCAGCAGCAGCCGCCGACAAGATTGATTAATTACCATGAGAATTTTAACAGAGGTAGTGTTGGATTAATGGAAAATAATCTTCTCTCTTGTTTTCGGCCATGAAAATATTAGAGGAAGATGTTCCTGGATATACATCTGTTGGTTTTGAGAAAGGAGAAGAACTTACTGATGATTATCTGGATATACATCTGCTGGTTTTAAGAAAGGAGAAGAACTTACTGGATATACATCTGCTGGTTTTGAGAAAGGAGAAGATGTTCCTTAGCTCTTTTAATCCGGTCGATTTCTCACTATCGGCTTCCGGTGAAGGGCGAATTCGCCGAAAATTAGGGTTTGTTCTTGAACAAAGACGATGGAGTTTTGGGGCTGAGCAACTTGATTTTCTGTTAATATATTTCAATGTATTTTCATGTATTTCAATGTATTCATTGTCTTTTTTTTTATTGTAATTCAATGTATCTCGTTGTATTCTACGTATTTCATTGTATTCGTTGTCTTTTTTTCTCTTTGTATTTCAATGTATCCCGTTGTATTCTATGTATTTCATTGTATTCACTGTCTCTCTATATGCCATGAATGTATTCATAAGTTTTTTGTAATTAATATAATTTATGTATTCAGATGTATTATATAATTTCTCTGAAGATTGCTATGTTTTTTGCTATTTTTCGGTTGAGAATCTTTTTTATAACTTGTTATGTGCTTTCTTACCCATTATGTGCTTCTGAAGCCTTGAAAACCTTATTTAGAGTCGCTTTGATTTGCGTACGTAGTCCGGGCGCGTAGTCGGAAAGCTTAAATATGAAATTCTATGAAAAATATTTAGTCTTGACTTTAAAATGAATAAATTTGACTTCGGTCAATATTTTGGTTAAACGCACCTAGACCCGTGATTTGGCGGTCATGGAGGGTCCGTAGGAAAAAATATGGGACTTGGGCGTATGCCCGGAATCGGAATCCGAGGTCCCTAGCCCGAGAAATGAATTTTTAAGTGAAATTATTTAAGGAAATTTAAAGTGAAAACTGATTAGAAAGCAATAGTATCGGACCCGTATTTTGGTTCCGGCGCCCCGTATAGGTCTTATATATGACTTGAGTCATTCCTGTGAAATTTGGTTAAAAATGGACGTCGTTTGACGTGGTCCGGACCTTAATTGAGAAATTTGATGTTTAGAAGAGTTTTGAGAAATTTTATTGACCTCGAGGTTTAATTCGATGCTCGTGATGATATTTTGGTCATTTAAGTACACGAATATGTTCGTAGGATGTTTTTGAGGTTGTGTGGAAATTGGGTGTTTTTGGTAGAACCTAGGTTTTCTAAAATTGGGGATTTGGGCCTCAATTTGAGGTCCGATTTCAAAACAAATTATATATTTGGATTCGTGGGGGAATGGGTAATCGGGTTTTGGTCCGAACCTCGGGTTTCGACCACGTGGGTCCGGGGGTGATTTCTGACTTTTGGGTAAAACTTTAGAAAACTCATTTTCCTTCATTGGGGTTGATTCATTTAGCACTTATTAATGTAATTAAGTAACTTGTGACTAGATTCGAGCGGATTGGTGGTGGAGCAAGGGGTAAAGCTATAGTTGAGACTTGAGTGGTGATCAAGGCATCGAGGTAAGTGTTTGGTCTAACCCTAGCTTGAGAGATTAGGAGTTGAGTCCTATTTGCTATTTGCTTCTTGTTGAGTACGACATATAGGCATGGTGACGAGTATCTATACGTTGGTGTCAAGCATGACTGTGAGTCTTAAATTGAAAGTTGTTGTATTCTTAAATGACACTTGGGTGCTTTACTTAATGATCTTCTATGATTGAGCATTTTCAATAATTGAACTGAGTACAAATTGAGTTGAGGTTGGTTATAGCTGATTCTCCTTTGCCGGGACGACTAATTCAATATTGTTGTTCCCTTGCCGGGAAAATTATAACATTGTTGTGTTCCCTTGCCGGGAAGTTATTATGTTATTTATGTTCCCTTGCCGGGGTTTTTTGTGATTGTGTGATGAAATGTAAAAGGGAGTGGGTGGTACGCCTACTACGAGATATAATGAAATGGGAGCGGGTGGTATGCCTACCACGAGATATAATAAAATGGGAGTGGGTGGTATGCCTACCACGAGATATAATGAAATGAGAGCGGGTGGTACGCCTACCACGAGATATAATGAAATGGGAGCGGGTGGTACGCCTACCACAAGATATACTGAAATGGGATCGGGTGGTACGCCTACCACAAGATATGAGAAATGGGATCGGGTTGCACGCCTGCAACAAGATGAAACTGAAAGTGAAAGTTGCCTTATTTCTCTTTATCCGTGTTAGAAGTTAAATTGTAGTTTCCTTACTATTCTTTGGTATTCTGTTTTATCTGCTACCCCCGGAGTATGTTTCCCCTTTTCCAGCTTTGATTGCTTATTACCTGTTTACTTTTTCGCCATATAGTATATAACTGCACAGGTTTATCTGGAGTCTGGTCCTAGCCTCGTCACTACCTCGCTGGGGTTAGGCCAGACACTTACCAGCACATGGGGTCGGTTGTGCTGATACTACACTCTGTGCTCTTTTGCATAGATCCAGGTCTTGGACAGCAGCAGTAGCGCGGGAGCCAGCTTTCAGTCCAGTGAGACACCGAGGTAGCCTTGCAAGCGTCCGCAGGCCCGGCATCTCCTCTATCTTTATTTCAGTCTGTTATCTCATGTATTCGAGAAAACAGTTTATATTTTTCTCAAAAACGGTTGCATTTAGTACTCTTAGAAGTTCGTGAGTAATGTGACACCAGTTCTAGGGTAGAGGCATATGTTGATTTCTGTATTATTGTTCAATTTCTTTCATTTAAGTCTTCCGTACATTTATTAAATTCTGTTGTTTTCATGCTATCACTGATAATCGTTAAAGAAGTGATTTGTTAATGAAGTAAGCTGTTAAGGATTGACTTGTCTAGCTCACATTAGTAGGCGCCATCACGACTCCCGAGGGTGGAAAATCCGGGTCGTGACATAACTGAAAATACAAAAATTGTGTGTTATAATTGAGTTTGTTGATTATATTAGGAGTCTATTATGTTAATTGATTCACTTTCCGTTTTAAAAACAATGTAATCCCCTATTTCATACCATGAATACAGTCGAATACAATAATCTGTCCAGCTGTAATTCCATGTTTTACTCCATGAATACAGTCGAATACACTCGAATAAAACAACTGATTAGCTGGACTTCCCTGATTCATGCCTATTTTTGCTACTGTATTCATGAATACAATAGCTTAAATACATCAAATACATTTTATAATCACATAAAAGGTATCTATAATCCGTAATATAGAAAATGGTATCTATAGATGGCTAATTACTACTAAAAGATAGTGCTTTATGAAAATTTCTCAAAAATATATATATCGTCTTATTGAATTTGTGGAAATGTTGTATGATCGGAAATAAAAAATTTATATAGTTTTATTGGTTAAAAAAATTGTTATATACTACTCCCTTCATTCTAATTTATGTGAATCTGTTTGACTGGACACGAAATTTAAGAAATAATGAAGACTTTTAGAATTTGTGGTCCTAAACAAGTCCAAAAAGGGTCCAGAGTATTTGTGTGGTTATAAAAGCTTCTCATTAAGGGTAGAATTGTAAGTTTAAGCTAAATTATTACCAAATTTAGAAAGGGGTCATTCTTTTTGGAATGGACAAAATAGGAAATAGATTCACATAAACTGAAACAGGGGAGTAGTACTTAGGATTACGAGTGCTAATTACGTCAAGAAGGGCCAAATCTTGTTACAATGAGAAAGAAAAAGAAATACACAAAGTCAACTTTCCATTTTGGACTACTAACAAACTTGGGGGACCCAAAAACTAGTACAAGTCATTTCATAATTCTATGGGATGCTAAATGGTGGAGTATTTCTTCTTCTATTTTTTCTTTTTTCTTGTTCCTATGGAGGCTTTCTTACAACAACAACAACAAAAACAACAACAACAACAACAACAACAACAACAACAACAACAATAATAATAATAATAATAATAATACCATATTTAATTGGCTTTAGGTCGATGTTACAATGTCTCACATTGCTTGAGTGAGTTATTACCTTATTATATGGTCTTTGGTTATCCCCACCTCGCATGCTAGATTTTAAGGTTAATTAGGAATGTGTTTCGTATGAAAGAAAATATTTTCCACTTATTTTTTTGGAAAACATAAGTGATTTTCTTACTTAGTTTATGATGTTTGGTTATTTATGTTACTATACTGTATTTGTAAACTAATTCTGAAAAAGATAAAATAACATATAAAAAGAAAATGTAAACAAAACAAAAGTTAATCCAAACCCGCTGAATTCACAGTGTTTTCTTAAGGAATTTAATCCCCTCCTAGTACCCAAAGTTATGGATTATTTCCTCCCAAGATAGAACGAATTACACACTGGTGTAGTGGTACTTCAAACCCTAGTGTTTCAGCGAATACAAAGTTCGATAGCAAATCACACTTACTGTTACTTTCTTTGAAGTTAAAAGTATGCAGAAGAAAGGAGGAGAACTCAGAAATTCGTATGAAAAATCTGAGATAATGGACTTGTATTTATAGCCAAGGTTGGACTGAAAACTGAAGAGGTGCAACTCTTCAGAATGACTGTTTATGAAAAACGGCCATAGCATAAATGTCATAAAATAAATGGCTATTTACACAACAATAAACCGGGAATTCAAGAGGGAGGTTAACTTTTAGTTACACAACTGAAAAACGGAAAATAGAAAAATGTTTAATATTCTGTATATTTAATAATATTTTTGTTAATATTTACTATTAACAAATAAATTTGGTCCAAAAAATTAATCAATCAATCGATCATTTGACCAAATCCGAAGCCAAAGTCGAGCGAGCGACGACGACGACTGCGCGAGACTTGTTTTTTTTCTAACTCTTTAAGAGCTAGAAGAAGAGAAATTGCTTATATACCCATTAAAAACCTCTTCCTCTTCCAATGTGGGACAGTGTCCCTTTGTCAAGGAGGGAATCTCAAATGAAACTCAAATATTTTATTTTCCCTCCATTCCCCATTCACCCTCTTTTAAGCCTATTTTAATGATTGTTTTATTTGTTTCAGCCATGAATACCGCCCGGTTTCATAAGTGCATAGAGAACTGGCCTTACAAAATTCTCCTTGAAGCGGCTAACACTTCACACTTACATAGGTGATTCCTAAACGTGTCATCCCGTAGATACATTATTTGATATACCCCGTATCAAATTTAGAAATTATTAAAAAGTCTTAATGCTTTATCCTTGGCACTTAACATTGTCTCATCACGAAAATGAACCAAAATTTTAGTTGACAATGTTGAACCGTCATTAATGACTTTGTTTGATATCCTTGAACCTAGATCTTGGGATCTCTAGTCTTCTAGGTAGAGTTACCGCCACAATGACTTGTTCTCGGCCATAGTCCCATTCCCCTCGATGATTTCTCAACTACCTCTCTAGTTAGGCCTTTTGTAAGTGGATCCGACATTCGCTTGACTTTATATAGTCAATCGTGATAATTCCTCTAGAAAGTAATGGCCTAACGGTTTTATGTCTTCATCGTATATGATGAGATTTACCATTATGCATAACGCTCCCAGCCCTTCCAATTTCCACTTGACTATCGCAATGTATGCATATTAATGTCAACGGTTTGGGCCAAAATTGAATGTCTTCCAAGAAATTCTGAAGCCATTCAGCTTCTTTACCAGCTTTATTTAAGGCTATGAATTCGGCTTTCATTGTAAAGTGGGCAATACAATTTTGTTTGGACGACTTCCAAGATATCGTTTCTCCACCAATATTGAATACATATCCACTTGTGGACTTAGAATCAGTTGAACCGATGATCCAATTTGCATCACAGTATCCCTCAATTACTGCAGGATGTTTATTGTGTGCAAAGCAAAGCCCTGGGTATGTTCTAAATATCCCAAAACTCGTTTCATTGCCATCCAATAAGATTAACCTGGATTGCTCGTGTATCGGCTTAATTTACTTATAGCACAAGCTATATTTGGTCGTGTACAATTCATGATATACATTAAGCATCCCAACACACGAGCATAATCCAATTGTGATGTGCTTTAGCCTTTGTTCTTTTATAATGCAAGATTCACATCAATTGGAGCCTTTGCAACTTTAAATCCTAAGTGCTTGAATTTTTCGAGTATTGTCTTAATATAATAAGATTGTGACAATGCCAGACCTTGAGGAATCTTATGGATTTTAATTCCCAGAATCAATTCAGCAACTCCCAAGTCCTTCATATCAAATTTTCTAGTTAGCATACGCTTAGTAGCATTTATGTTGGTAATGTCATTACTCATTATCAACATATCATCCACATATAAGCAACCAATGACTATGTGATTTGGAACTTTTTTAATGTACACACATTTATCACATTCATTTATCTTAAAACCATTTGACAACATTGTTTGGTCGAAATACGCATGTCATTGTTTAGGTGTTTGTTTTAGTCCGTAAAGGGACTTAACAAGTCTACATACCTTTTTTCTTTATCTGGAACCACAAACCTTTCAGGTTGTTGCATGTAGATTTCTTCCTCCAAATCTCCATTCAAGAAGTTCGTCTTAATGTCCATTTGATGAATTTCAAAACCATAAACTACAGCTAACGCTACTAATGTTCGTATGGACGTAATTCTTGTAACTGGAGAGTATGTATCAAAGTAGTCAAGACCTTCTCGTCATCTATACCCTTTGACTACAAGTCTTACTTTAAATTTATCAATAGTGCCATCATCTTTCATTTTTCTATTAAAAAACATTTAGAACCCAAAGGTTTATTTCCAGGAGGTAGATCAATCAATTCCCATGTATGGTTGTTCAATATGGATTCTATTTCACTATTGACTGTCTCTTTCCAAAACAATGATTTCGAAGAATACATAGCTTCTTTAAATGTTCGAGGCTCATTTTCCAATAAGAAAGTCATAAAATCTGGTCCAAATGAAGTAGACGTTCTTTGACATTTACTACGTCTTTGATCCTCCTAATTAAATGTACTTTCTTTTGTTTCTTCCTGAGGTCGTTTAGATCCTTCACCAATCGACTCACATTTCTTTTTTATACGAATATATATTTCAAAGAACTCAGCATTATCTGATTCTATAACCATATTATTATGAATGTCGGGATTTTCTGATTTATGAACTAGAAATCGATATGATTTACTATTGGTCGCATATCCTATGAAAACACAATCATTGATCTTCGGTCCTATTTTTACCCTTTTGGGTTTAGGAACTTGCACTTTTCCAAACACCCCTACACTTTAAAATAATTCAAGTTGGGCTTCCTTCCTTTCCATTTTTCATATGGAATGGATTGTGTTTTGCTATGGGGTACTCAATTTTGTATCCGGTTAGCCGTAAGAATGGCTTCCCCCAAAGTTCTGTGGCAAACCAGAACTTAACAACAATGCGTTCATAATCTCCTTTAATGAATGATTCTTTCTTTTCGCAATCCCATTGGATTGGGGCGTGTAAGGGGTCGTTGTTTGATGAATAATTTCATATTCTAAACATATTTGTTCAAAAGGAGATTCATATTCATCACCCATATTACTTCTTATCATTTTGATTTTCTTGTTAAGTTGCGTTTCAACTTCATTTTTGTATTGCTTGAATGCGTCTATTACTTTATCTTTACTATTAAGTAAGTAAACATAGCAATATCGTGTACTATCATCAATAAAAATTATGAAATACTTCTTTCCACCGCGAGATGGTATTGACTTCATATCACAAATATCTGTGTGAATTAAGTCTAAAGGATTTGAATTCCTTTCAACTAACTTATAAAGATGTTTAACATACTTAGATTCCACACATATTTGACATTTTAATTTGTCGCATTCAAACTTAGGCAATACTTCCAAGTTAATCATTTTCCGCAAGGTTTTATAATTGACATGACCCAAACGTATATGACATAATTCATTTGACTCAAGTAAGTAAGACGAAGCTGAAATTTTATTATTATTCTCAACAATCATTACATTTAGCTTGAAAAGGTCCTCAGTGAGGTAACATTTTCCTACAAATATTTCATTCTTACTTATTACAATCTTATCGGATACAAAAACACACTTAAAACCATTCTTAACAAGAAGTCCAACAGAGACTAAGTTCTTCCTAATCTCAGGAACATGAAGGGCATTGTTCAAATTCACCACCTTGCCAGAAGTCATTTTTAGAAATATCTTCGCACATCCTTCAATTTTGGTGGTTTCAGCATTTCCCATATAAAGCATTTCTTTGGGTCCAATAGGAGCATATGTAGCAAGGGATTCCCTAATAGTACAAACATGGCGAGTGGCTCCAGAATTAATCCACTACTCCTTAGGATTTTCTACCAAGTTGCATTCAGAAAGCATAGCACACAAGTCATCAATACCTTCATGCTTTTCAACTATGTTTACTTGACCATTCTTCTTGTCGTTCTTTGGAGCACGACAATCTATAGATTTATGTCCAGCTTTCCCACAGTTGTATCAATTTCCGTTGAACCGCTTCTTGCTTGGGTTGCTTTTCGGTCCATAAGCCTGCTTCCTCTTTCTCTTATTTTGAGAAGTATCCTCAACAATGTTTGCTCCCATTATTGTTGAGTTTCCACAGCCTCTCTTTTCAGCAGCTTTGTTGTCCTCTTCGATTCTCAACCGAACAATGAAATCTTCAAGGGACATCTCCTTGCGTTTGTGTTTTAAGTAGTTTTTGAAGTCCTTCTACAAATGAGGCAACTTCTCAAACATCGCTGCTATTTGGAATGCTTCATTGATAACAAGACCTTCAATGAAAATTCTGTTAGTAAAAATACTAAAATTACTACTTTCAACATTAGTATTAATTCGAGTTATACCTTCAACAAGGAGATCATGAATAATCACTTGTAATTCCTGGACTTGGGTAACAATAGACTTGCTATCTACCATTTTGTAGTCCAAAAACTTAGCAACAACTAATTTATTCAACCCGACATCTTCAGTTTTGTGTTTCCTTTCCAGCGCAGTCCACAATTATTTTGATGTATCCACGCCATTGTAGACGTTATACAGATCGTCCTCCAGTCCGATAAGAACATAATTCTTGCACAGAAAATCAGAATGCTTCCATGCCTCAATTACAAGAAAGTGTTCATTATTTTGAGCTTCATCAGACAGAACAGGAGTATCTTCCTTAATGAACTTCTGTAGACTTAAAGTAGTCAAATAGAAGAACATCTTCTGCTGCCACCACTTGAAATCAATCCCTAAAGTTTTTTCAGATTTTTCTATCGGTGCCAACGCTGGTGTTCGACTTGTTGATGCATTGGCAGTGACCATCGGAACAGCCTGGTTCCTGTCGTCATTAGTCATTTCTGTAAAAGAATGACACAAACAATCGTTAAAATCATGTAAGTTTTAATCTCCAATGGAGTAGACAACCACAAAGGTTTTAATTTCCAGAACAGTGAATATAACACAAATACAGAAAATAATTAAATTCCTTAAGCTTGTTAGTATACTGTATTTGTAAACTAATTCTGGAAAAGACAAAATAACATATAATCCCCTCCTAATACTCAAGGTTATGGATTATTTTCTCCCAGGATAGAACGGATTATACACTGGTGTAGTGATACTTCAAACCCCAGTGTTTCAGTGAACACAAAGTTCGGTAGCAAATCACACTTACTGTTGCTTTCTTTGAAGTTAAAAGTATGCAGAAGAAAGGAGGAGAACTCAGAAAATCGTACGGAAAATCTGAGAAATGGACTTGTATTTATAGCCAAGGTTGGGCTAAAAACTGAAGAGGTGAAACTCTTCAGAATGGCTATTTATGCAAAATGACCATAGCATAAATGCCACAACATAAATGTCTATTTACACAACAATAAACCAGGAATTCAAGAGGGAGGTTAATTTTCAGTTACACAACCGAAAAATGAAAAACGGATAATGGAAAAACGTTTAATATTCCGTTGGATTTAATATTGATATTAATATTCTATTATTAAAACAGATATTTAATAACATTTCTATTAATATTTACTATTAACAAATAAATTTAGTCAAAAAAATTAATTAATCAATCGATCATTTGACCAAATCTGAATCCGAAGCCGAAGCCGAGCCGAGCGAGCGAGCGACGACGACGACGCGAAGCTTGCCTTCTTCTTAACTCTTTAAAAGCTAGAAGAAGAGCAATTATATATATACCCATAAAAAACCTTTTCTTCCTCCAATATGGGACAATGTCCAATTTTTCGCTTAACCTGATTATAGAAGGACCTGGTTCTTCTAATTGTTCCAACTACTACTGCTGCGGAATAATAAGTACAGAAATTAAAGAACACAAAGATTTTACGTGGGAAACCTCTGGCTCAAAAGGTGAAAAAACCACGACCTACCTCCAGTAAAATTTTCTCAAACTCTCCACTAAAATCACTGAGCCAAAAACTACATTTACAAAAACTCTTTTGTAAACCTAAGATTAACTCTAATCTCGTTGTAGCACACAGTCTCAACTGTTGCGACAACTTCAAGTTAACTCTAACTTGAAAACTCTGAGTACCTAATACAGTTGCTTCTAGTTAAAGCTGAAAGGTACAATATAAAATCACCTACTACAATTGAACTAGAATAAAAGATAGACACTTGGAACTGGTTCTTCTATCTAGTTCAAGTAGCTTCAGGGGCTTGAATCACACACAAATTTCTTGCAAAATTGCCTTGCAATTTTGCTATCAATTCACGTTTAACTTCTGCTTATGTGCGTCACCTGTAAAACAGAACAACAATGATATTTATGGAGTTAGGAAATAGAGATTGACTAGAATTCTAATGCTACTCTTCCTTGGTGAAAGAGTTCTAGTTGATCTCATCCTTTAACTCTATCCTTCTTTTAAGTTGTGTTCTCTTTGTGTAAGAAGTCTTTCTCCTTATCCAATATGCAACATTTTCGATCATGATCAAGAGATATCATTTCTAGTAAGTTAGGTTTATCTCCTTCACGTGCATCTCACATGCTTGAGTTGATCATATATGTGCTTTACTAGGATGGACCTAGTCCATGTCTGAGTTCCTTTGTCAGTCTTCAAAACTCACATTTACTTGGGCCAACAAATTTTCCCTTTTTGATAATGACAAGCTCTTTGCTTTTCACTCACTTAGGCCCTGTCATAACTCAGCTTATTCATAAATGCAAAGTTAGATAATTTTTAATTATCATCAAGGACCAGGTTCACTAGGTTATAAACACCACTTATTCAGAATATAAAGCTCAATATCTCTTCCCCCTTTTATTATCATCGAAAAGTTGCATAAACATAGCGTGATTCCCAGAATAATAAAAATTACTCATGGCCACTGGGTCAACTGCAAGTGCAATCATGGATTAATCATTAGTAATCAACCAAACATATTCAAACTATCAGGGAAATATAAACAGTCAATAAGAGCAAAAACAACAGACTTCTTTGATAGAGAATATGATGCTACCATAATCCACAAAAAGAAACAAAAATAGTCAAAACATGAGCAAACCAAGAAAAATCCCTAATCTTAGTCACTGAAGGTCTAGACAAGGTTTAGGAGATGAAGGCTAAAGAACTTAAGGCTTGGAAGAACTAAAGGGTTGGGTCTTGGCTTGGAGAAAGTGCAGCATGTCTTGAAGAATGCCATCATTCTTCTCTTTTTCCTTTGTGAGCTCAGTTCTGAGAGCATCTCTCTCAGATTCAACCTCTACTAAACGAGCCTTCAGCCTAGCTATCTCAGCATCCTTTGCCCCACTCTCCTGCACTAGAGCTCTAACCTTGCTATTGATAAGTGTCTTTTTAGATGAACCAGGTTCATTGGGGATGGCAGTGACCTCATAGTCACAAGCAATCAAAGTGTTGATTCCAAAATGGTCTTTGCTTGTGGTCATCTCCCACTTCTTCAGTGGCACCTTGCAACGATCAAGAACAGTAGTCAGGATAAACTCATAAGGAGTGGCATGGGCCTTGGAGCCATTAACAACTCTGTCCAGTAGCTTGATAATAAATGTAGGCTAGTTGATCTGCCTTCCACTTTCAAGACACTCCATCAAAACCAAATCCATATAATTGGCAATGTGTCTTCTTTCCTGCCTAGGCAGCAAACACTTGTTGACAAATTCAAACAAGACTTTGTGGTATGGTTTTATTTTACTCTTATGCACGACCTTGGCCTCATTCACTTCTGTGACATCACATAATTTCCTAGTGATTGCAAGGGCAGTAGGAAGAGATCCAGACTTGGCCATCTTTGCCTCGTGTAGTCATCATACCTTTCAGAAGGGATATCAAGGATGTCACCCAACTCTTTTGCATCAAACGTCACTTGAACCCCTTTCACTTGACTGGTATCTCTGCCATCCTTGACATGTGCATTGGCCATGAACTCAATAACCTCATTCCTTGCTAGCCTACCATCCAATTGAAGGACCATGTCCTTCCAACCCTGACCAGCTAGAGCATCAACCAATCGAACCATCCCTGGTTCCACCAAATCCTTCAAAAATTTTACCCTTCAAGATTTATTTTGCCAAACTTGGCCAGCTTATCTTGTTCATAGTCAGATTCACCCTTTTCTTCACCACTCAAATCTTCTTCTTCTTCAGTAATTTTAACCTGCTTGGCTTTCATAGCAGACCTTGTTCGTTTAGCTAAAGAAGAAGGTTCAACAGCCTTGGAAACAGATGAAGACTTCTTTGAAGAAGTCTTGGTTTTCTTTGTCTAAGTGGTCTGAACCTCCACATCCACAGTCACATGTTCATCTTGATGGACATGTTCCATCTCATCCATATCAATAGTCTCAGCAGGCTCTGTAGCCTTAGCTTTACCTTTGTCCACTTTCTTCTTCTTGCTTTCCGCCATAGCTTTTTGTAACTACTTCTCACTCTGTTTCAACGTAATCCTTGCGGCCCTTCCTTTTGGTAGAGGAATCTCAGTAGTTGTTGAAGAAGTAGCCTTCATTTTCTTGGTAGTTTTGGCAGTGCTAGGGGCTTTGGTGTTGGGATTCTCCTTTTTTCTTTGGATTATAGCTTGCACCCACTTTCTTCAGAAGGTCTGCTAGGGTCTCCTCAATAGATGAACCAGGTTCATCTGCCTGTGAACTGAGGTTAACCGGCCCTTCAATAACCTCCCCTGAACCACTTCTCCCTATTTTCTTGCTACTTTCTTCCACATTTTCATGTTCAACCCCACAGATAGTTGGTCTAACCCTTTTAGAAGTGAGTGAGGAATCAACCACTTCTTTCCTTTTTCCCCTCACATCACTACTCACACCCTCACTCTCCTTTTCTTTTTCACTTTTATTTTTACCTCCTCTCCTTCTTGACTCAGGCATTTCCACATTCCTAACAGACTCAATCAGAACAAACCTATTGTCTAAATTTTCAACCAGAACAGAATGTACCTTAGAAAGGGGATTTTGAGCCTTCTTAAAATCAGAAGACCCAGTTCCTTCTCCCTCACTCGCAGACTTGAAGGAGTCATCTGAGTTTTCAAAATCTTGGGCTTGACTAGCCTATAATTTGCCATTCAATTTCTTTGAAAGCATAGTTGAAGCCACAGTTTTGCGAGCAAGCATCTTCACTCGCCTTCTCCTAGGTTGGGGGGTTGTGCTGGGTGGAGGAATCAGAGGGGGTAGGTTGTGGAGGAGTACCTGGGTTATCTTGTGGGTTGGTCATTTTTTCTAATTCAATTAGAAAGGGGATAGGTGTATAAGCGAAGAGAAGAGAGGAGAGAAAATTTTCGACGGTTATGGAAATTTTGGATGAGTGGCAGTGGTGATGATAATGAATTTAAAGTAGAAGGTGTATTTAATATACAATGGCAACTTTTAGTAGTCAAATAGGAGCCTAATCACTCTGAAATTTCAGTTTGAATAGACGGTTAGGCTTCCCTAGAATCTAGGCGTTCTAACATGGTGAGGATTCTAGTTTGGGACAGAACTGGTTCAAATGCAAAAGGATAGGTTTTTGTGACGTTTTTAAACATAGGTAGGACTCTACTCATGAATTAAATATTAATATTTCTAATTGTGCAGAGTGTAGAAAATATACCTTGTTATTCAGATGAACCAGTACTAATGAACCAGGTTCTTCACTAAGAATCCTCTTGATCATGCCTCAATTTACCAAAATAGAGAAAAATTTGTTAGAGATCAGTGAGTCATATCAAAACATGTCACAGGAGTATACTATTTTACAATATGAGACTGAGCAAAAATTAATCTAAGTATTTACACAAGTTCTAGATTTTCTAACCAATTTTTTTTTTTCATTTTTTCTTAAATATTTTTTTTCATTGTGCATTCTGAACTGGTCCCATTAGGTGATCTTAATCATCTCTAATTCTAACATGTTCCTTTCAAAGTGCTCCATACTTAATGCTTTTGTGAAGATGTCAGCAATCTGTTTATCAGTAGCACAAAATTCTATAGTAATCACTTATTTCTCATAGTTGTCTCTCAAAAAATGATGTCTAACATTTATGTGCTTAGTTCTCTTATGATGAACCGGGTACTTAGTCATACTAATAGCACTAGTTTTATCATAGAAAATAGGGATGCAACCAACTTCAATACCAAAATTCATCAACTACTATTTGATCCACATCAATTGAGCACAACAGGAAACAGCAACAACATACTCAGCTTCAGCAATGGATAAGGCCACTGAATTTTGCTTTTTAGTAGCCCATGACACAAGATATGAACCAAGGAAGTGAGCCATACCTGAGGTGCTCTTCCTATCCATAAGGAAACCTGTATTTCAGCATCAGCATATCCCACTAGGTTAAAGTTACTACCTTTTGGATACCAAAGACAAAGATCAGTAGTGCCTTTCAAGTATCTTAATATTCTCTTGACATCAGTCAAGTGGGATTCCTTTGGATTTGCTTGAAATCGAGTACAAAGCCCTACACTAAAAACAATGCCAGGTCTGCTAGCAGTAAGATACAAAAGTGAACCAATCATACCCCTATACAACTTCTGATGAACAGATGAACTAGGTTCATCTATGTCTAACTTTGTGGCTGTTGCAATAGGAGTGTCTATTTCCTTTCATTCTTCCATATTAAACTTTTTAATCAACGCTTTTGCATTTTTCTGCTGATGGATCATGGTTTCATTTGAGTTCTGTTTAATTTGTAAGCCTAAGAAGAAGTTAAGCTCACCCATCATACTCATTTTAAATTCACTCCCCATAAGTTTAGCAAATTCCTTACTTAGTTTTTCAGTGATTGCCCCGAAACTTATGTCATCAACATATATTTGTATTACAAGAAGATCCTTATTTTTTTCCCTCAAGAATAGAGTGTTGTCAATTTTACCTTTCTTATAGCCATGTTCAAGAAGGAATTTGGATAGTCGTTCATACCATGCTCTAGAAGCCTGCTTGAATCCATAGAGAGCCTTGTCTAGTTTGTATACATGATCCGGACACTCCTTGCTCTCAAACTCTGGAGGTTGTTTGACAAACACTTTTTCCTTTAAGTAGCCATTTAGGAAAGCACTTTTGACATCCATCTGGTGAAGAGTAAATTCCATGTGTGCTGCAAAGGCTATGATGAGTCTTATTGCTTCCAATCTTGCAACGAGAGCAAAGGTTTCATCATAGTCTATGCCTTCTTCCTGGCTATAACCTTGAACCACCAACCTTGCCTTGTTCCTTGTAACAGTTAAATCTTCATCAAGTTTTTTTCTAAAGACCCATTTAGTGTCAATTACTGATCTATCCTTGGGTTTTGGAACCAGATGCCAAACTTGACTTCTTTCAAACTGAATGAGTTCATCATGAATTGCATTCACCTAGTCTGCATCCTGCAAAGCCTCAACAACATTTTTAGGTTTAATAAGAGATAAGAAAGCATCAAAAGCACACAGATTCTTTAATTGAGATCTAGTTTTAATTCCAAAGGTTGGATCAATAATTATGTTCTCAATCGGATGAGAACTTTGATACTTGTAAGGTTTCACAACCAACTAGTTTCTATTTGATGTTTCTCCCATGTTATGTTGCTGAGGAACAGGCTTATGGACAGGTTCCATTTGGGAATTAGATTCAGTTTTTCTTTGTTCAATTCCCCCTGTCAGGTTGCCTTAGATGGAAGAATCTGTTCCATCACCTGTTCCATCTTCTGGTGCATCTTCATCTTGGGCTGTGACTTCATTTAACTCTTTTACCAGCCCAATAGCTTCATCTTCATGTTCCTATCTCTCATAAAGATTGTTAGTTTCATCAAAAACTATATGTACACTTTCTTCTACACACATAGTTCTTTTATTGTACACTTTATAAGCTTTGTTATGTAAAGAATATCCCAAGAATACTCCCTCATCACTTCTGGGGTCAAACTTATCTAGGGAGTCATTTCCATTGTTGTGCACAAAGCACTTACATCCAAATGCCCTAAGATGAGATATATTTGGTTTTCTCCCTTTAAGTAACTCATAGGGAGTCTTCTCTATAAGAGGTCTAGTCATACACCTATTAATGATGTAATATGCAGTGTTTACAGCTTCTGCCCAGAAGCTATGGGGCAGTTTACTAGAAAGAAACATAGTCCTAGCCATATCTTCAAGAGTCCTATTCTTTCTTTCAACTACTCCATTTTATTGAGGAGTCCTAGGGTCAGAAAAATTATGATCTATTCCATGCGCATCACCAAATTCTGCAAACTTAGCATTTTCAAATTCAGTTCCATGATCAGACCTTATTGATGCAAGTTGATTACCTAGTTGATTTTAAGTTTTTCTAACAAAGGCAGTAAACATGTCAAATATTTAATCCTTAGATGTTAAAAATAATGTCCAAGTAAACCTAGAGTAATCATCAACAAGCACCATCACATATTTTTTACCACGTCTGTTTAATGTTCTCATTGGACCACAGAGATTCATATGAACTAGTTCCATCGACCCGGTCGTGCTTACCACTTTCTTGCTTTTAAAGAGGATCTTACCTGCTTTCCCCTTGCACAAGCTTCACAAACTTTGTCTTCCTTAAACTTGATGTTAGGCAGCCCTATCACCAGGTCCTTGGAGACTAATTTGTTGAGTTGACTTAGACTTGCATGTCCAAGTCTTTTGTGCCAAATGAGGGGATTATTGTCCAACACGCTTAAGCAAGTGAGTTCATTTTCTAAAAGAGTGGACAGATCTACAATGTATATATTGTTTACTCTTTTTCCCTATAGAACAATCTTGTTAGTGATAATATTTATCACAAAACATTTGGTAGAGGTGAATGCTACCAAGTTACCTCTGTCGCACAGTTGTGATACACATTAGGATATATTTCAAGCCATCTATCAAGTAGACATTCTCAATAGAATGTGAGTCTGTATTCCCTACCTTTCCAACCCCAATGAGCTCACCCTTCTTACCATTTTCAAAGGAGACATTACCTCCTTTGAGGTCCTCAAGTGAAAGGAACTGGTTCTTGCTTCCAGTCATATGCTTTGAGCAGCCACTATCCATGTACCATATGGCTGCTCCCCTTCACTTTGACCTGCAAGAAAAAATCAGGGGTTAGTCTTAGGAATCCAAACTATTTCGGTCCCTTTCTATAGGCTAACGGGTGAATTAAATTCTTTTTAGCCCATCCTAGCAGCCTATTTTTCCCTTGAACAAAGGTCTTCTTCTTTTGACTGGCCTTTTCTTTTACATTACATTCACTTTTGAAGTGACCAGTTTTACCACAGTGTGTGCAGATTTTGTTCTCAGGAAGTGTGATGTGCTTGCTTTTGGGATCCCACTTAGGTACAGGGGTCCCATAGCCAAGTCCTCTTTTATTGATAGTATGATATTCTTGTAGCCAAGATAGTGCATCAGAGGACTTATTCCATTTGCAAGTTTTGTCTAGTTCATGCTTAAACTTACCTAGACCTTCTTTTAGGACTCTTATCTGCTCATCCTTTTTGTACAACTCATCCTTCATTTTTCCTAAATTTTCTTCTAAAGTGAGGTGCATGTGATCAGCTTTCTTTTTACCTGTTCCTAGTTTCAGTTTTAAATTTTTAGATCTAAGCTTTAATACAGTGGTGTCAAGTTCAAGAACCTGGTTCTTTAACTCAGTATTTTTACTATCACTTTTACTAGCCTTGAGTTCCAGATTCTTGCACTTAGTTTTAAATATTACACATTCCTTGGACAGCTATTCCTTTTCATTGTTCATGACCTCAGACTCATCAATGAAATCTAGCAGTAATTCAGATAGCCTTTCTTTAGACAAAAATTTAATCTTGTCTTTGAGATGAATCATACTTACCTCTTGTTCATTATCTGATTCTCCAATGGCCATAAGTACTTGTTCATCTCTATCTTCATCTTCTGAATCCTCATTTGAGCTTTCTCCCCAGGCAGCAACCATATCCTTCGTTGATCATTTGTTCTTTATGGGATGAACCCGTTCCTTCTTCCTGTTTCTTCGTTCATCCCTTTCCTTCTTCCATTCAATTTCCCATTGAGGACAGTTTTTGATCATGTGGTCAGTCTTACCATGTTTGTAATAGCCCTCGTTGTTCTGTTTTTCAGGGACCCTTGGTTTGTTGTAATTTTCATCTCTTGAAGAACCATTTCCTCTCATTAGATACTTCTTGAAGTCTCTCGTGATCATATCCATTTCATCTTCCTCTAGATCTGCACCTTCAGCGATTCTGAGAGCCAGGCTTCTTTCTTTCTTGAGAGCATCCATCTTCATGGTCTGCCTTCTCAGTTTATAGGCAGTGAGATTTCCAATTAACTCGTCCAACTTGAGAGTGGCAATGTTCTTCGATTCTTGAATAGCAGTGATTTTGCTTTCCCAAGTAACTAGCAAAACCCTTGTCAGAATTTTCTCAACCTTGTCTTCATCAAGGATAATTTTTTCAAGAGACTTAAGTTCATTTGTTAGTGTTGTGAACCTTTTATACATCTCTTGGATGGTTTCTCCTTCCTTCATGGTGAAATTCTCATATTGAGAATACAACAGTGTTCCTCTAGATCTCTTCACTTGAGGAGTTCCTTCAAGAGTCACTTGTAAAGTGTCCCAAATTTCCTTAGCAGTAGTGCAACTTTGAATTCTAATGTACTCATCAAGACCAAGTCCACACACAAGTCATTTCTTGGCCTTAGCATTCTTTTCCCACTTCTTCAAATCCTCACCAGTGCAGTCAACTCTAGTCTTTAGCACATCCACTCCTTCAGCATTCTTCTTTATAATATCCAGGGGACCATCAGTAACAATATCCCAGAGTTTATAGTCCTCTTCGATGATATGATCTCTCATCTTGTTTTTCCACCAGGAGTAGTACTATCCATTAAAGAGTAGAGGCATAGTAGTGGATTGTCCTTCCCAGATTCCTGGTGATGCACTCATCTTGATCTGTTCCTAAGGTGTTAACTTCTTCAAGGATAACCTGCTTTGATACCAATTGATGTTTTATACTTCAATACCACACAAGAGGGGGGCGATAATTTGTATGATGTCCAATTTTTCGCTTAACCTAATTATAGAATGACCTGGTTCTTCTATGTGTTCCAACTACTACTGTTGCGAAATAATAAGTACAGAAATTAAAGAACAAAGAAATTTTACGTGAAAAACATC
This sequence comes from Nicotiana tabacum, assembly GCF_000715075.1. Taxonomy (NCBI): domain Eukaryota; kingdom Viridiplantae; phylum Streptophyta; class Magnoliopsida; order Solanales; family Solanaceae; genus Nicotiana; species Nicotiana tabacum. Next base: position 9,584,578 of record NC_134089.1, read on the forward strand.
TGGCTCAAAAGGTAAAAAAACTATGACCTACCTTCAAGTAGGATTTTCCCAAACTCTCCACTAAAATCAATGAGCCACAAACTACATTTACAAAAACGCTTTTGTAAACCTAAGATTAACTCTAATCCCATTGTAGCACACAACCTCAACTGTTGCAACAACTTCAAGTTAACTCTAATTTGAAAACTCTGAGTACCTCATACAATTATTTCTAGAAAGAACTAGAATAAAAGATAGACACTTGGAACTGGTTCTTCTATCTAGTTCAAGTAGCTTAAGGTTTGCACTCTTGAATCACACACAAATTGCTTGCAAAATTGCCTTGCTATTTTGCTCTCAATTCACGTTTAACTTTTGCTTATGTGCATCACTTGTAAAAGAGAACAACGCTGATATTTATCGAGTTAGGAAATAGAGATTGACTAGAATTCTGATGCTACTCTTCCTTGGTGAAAAAGTTCTAGTTAATCTCATCCTCTAACTTTATCCTTCTCTTAAGCAGTGTTCTCTTTGTGTAAGGAATCTTTCTCCTTATCTAATATGCAACCTTTTCGATCATGATCATGAGATATCACTTCTGGTAAGTTAGGTTTATCTCCTTCACGTGCATCTCACATGCTTGAGTTGACCATATCCGTGCTTCACTAGGATGGACCTGGTCCATGTCTGAGTTCCTTTGTCAGTCTTCAAAACTCACCTTTAGTTAGGCCAACATAGAAGAAGAGCAATTGCTTATATACCCATGAAAATTCTCTTCCTCTTTCAATATGGGACAATGTCCCTTTGTCAAGGAGGGAATCTCAAATGAAACTCAAATATTTCATTTTCCTTCCACTTCCCATTCACCCTCTTTTAAGCCTATTTTAATGCTTAAAAAACCTAACAAGTTAGCAAATATATTTTTATGAAAAATATACAATTTAGGCAAACACTATGGGAGACGAAATGGTAAAGGCTAGAGGAGGGGCGGGAAGATAAGGGTGGGATGGGGTTCGGGAGAGGAGTGGGTGGTGCTACGAGGGTGGTTGGTTGGGGTTGGGAAGGCTTGCTAAGGAGGGGGTTAGATGGTGGGCTGGGGGTGTGGGTCGGGATGGTTTAGGTGAGGTCGGGGGTCCGGGGCTAAGGTGGTAAGGGTGCGAATTGGGGGTTGAGTGTAGGGGTTGGGGTGGAAAAGGTTGAAAGAATAGAGTTTTGGAAAATATTTTTCATCATTTATGTAGGGAAGTCATTTTTCTCCAATAGGAGTGTCACGATCCAAAATTCAACTAGTCGTGATGGCACCTAATCCCAACCCGCTAGGTAAGCCAATAACCAATTATCCAATTTAATGAGATTTATTAAGAGAATAAAATATAATACAAGTGCTTTTATACAAGAATTTCCCAAGAACTGGTAGTACAAATTATTAGCTTCTACGATTTAGATTTTTACAAAAAACGAATTGAAATAAGTACAACATCTGTTGAAATATAATTGAACAAAATTCGAATCTAATGCTATCAAGGATAAGTGATAGCCATAACTAGAATGCAGGTACATCTCCCAATCCATCTCCCGCCGTACACAACAACATTAGCATCCAACATCTGCACGCATGGTGCAGAAGTGCAGTATAATTACAACCGACTCCACGTACTCAATAAGTAACAAACCAACCTTAGGTTGAAAGTAGTGACGAGCTGGGACAAGGGACAGAGTACAACTCCAATAACCAGTAACAGTTGATAACAATATAATAAAGATGGTACAAGAAATAACTCAGTTCGTTCACTACGGAAAATAGGTATGCTTTTTAAGTATAACAGTAAAAATCCAAATCTTTTACCGAAAACACCAATATATGAGTAAGTTTGTAAAACAGTGATTTTCCCAAAAAATCTTTCAATAATAAATAAGAGGTTTCATTTTTCAGATAGCATGAGGAAAGTTCATCTCTATGCCTACATGTCATATGAATAGTCTCACAGTATGTCACCAAAATCGAGTAGCATGAGGAAATACATCTCTATGCCTCTATCTCAAGTACGCATGTCAAATTCAATGCATCTCAATGATGAATACATGTATTCACACTCTCAGAGTACTCAATCTCACTGTCTCATATTCTCACTCATCATGCTCAATACTCACAACACTTAGTCACTCAATATTGTATAGGGCAGATCCAATCCAAATGCAAATAAATCAAGGCAGATCCAACCCAATACAAATGAACCAAAATGCAAGTAAATCAGGACACATCCAACCCAATGCAAATGAACCAAGGCAGATCAAGCTTAACGTAAATGGATTCTAGCAATTGCGCCCACTGTGAATGTGCATACTCCAGAGGGGTCGATCCAGCCCAAGAGCTATAATAAGCTAAATCCTAGCATGAATCAATAAAGCCTGCTGTAGCATGCAACTTGATCCCATAAATATCACTTGCAACAGGCCCTCGGCCTCACTCAGTCATCAATATCTCCAGTCTCTCAGGCTCACAACACTCATGCTAAGCAGCCCTAATCAATTATATGAGATGTGACAATATACGATAACAGAGACTGAGATATGATATGAAATGATGAATGTGACTGAGAACATGACTGGAATTAAGAAAATAACTCAACAACAAAGAACATCACTGTGAGTCCCAATAGTACCAGCATATAGCCTAACATGATTTCTAGCATAAATTATAGCTTAGGTGCTATAACATATAGAGTACAGGAAAAATGTTCAGATACGATAGCTACACAGTTCCATGGAATCGACTAAATCACAATTCACACGGTGCACACCCACAAGCCTGTCACTAGCATGCACGCCACCTCAACATCAATCACATAACACGTAATTCGGGATTTCATACCCTCAGTACCAAGTTTATAAGTGTTACTTACCTTAAACAAGCCAACTCTAATATCGAGCAAGCCAAATGATGCTCCAAAATACCATCCCTCACGTACCGACCTCCGACCGGCTCGAAACTAGCAAAAGAAACTCAAATACATCAAATAATTCCAAAGGTAACAAACCCAATCAATAAAGGCCGAATCTTTAATCAAAAGTCAAAAATCAACCCAAAAGTCAAACCAGGCTTGCACCTCGGAACCCGATAATACTCATAAAATCCGATAATTCATTCAATTACGAGTCCAACCATACGAGTTTCACTGAAATGTGACTCCAAGTCGACGTTCGAAACTTAAAAATTCACATTATGAAACTTTAGGCAAAACCCCAAAATTTCTCTCTTGAAACCCTCGATCAAATGCCAAAAACGAAAAAAGAGTCATGATATAAAATAAAAAACTAGTGTAGAATACTTATCCCAATTCACGCGACGTAAATTGCTTCAAAAATCGCCTCAAAATATAGTACTTTATATTCACTGGAAAGAAATACTCTATGCGATCACGGGGCATCCTTCGCGATCGCGAAAAACAAACTCAGCAGCCTCTCAAAATACACTACGCGATCGCGAGATAGCTCACGTGAACGCGAACAACACTACCTCATACCTTCATGAACGCGTTGAAGAATTTTCTCTTGCCCTAGCTTAGTCCAAACCACTACGCGAACGCCTGCTCACCAGCACCAACGCGATGCTCAATCTGCCACAACCTATGCAAACGCGGACCATCACTCGCTAACGTGTAGACGAAGAATTACTCTATTTTTTCCCTTATGCGATCGCCCTCCGCGATCGTAATGAAGAAATGTGATACCAGAAATCAGGAGAACACACCAATGCTAAAATGATATGAAATCCATCCGAAATTCACTCGATCCCCTCGGGACCCTGTTCGAATATACCAACAATTCTCGAAACACAACATGGACCTACTCGAGACCTCAAATCACGCATAACAATATCGAAACGACGAATCGCACCTCAAATCGAACTTAATGAACTTTGAACTTTTCAACTTCGAAAACTCGTGCCGAAACATATATATCAAATTAACCCGAAATGGACTCAAATTTTGCACACAAGTCCCAAAGGATATAACGAAACTATTTCAATTCACAGAACCACAATCTGAATCGGATATCTCCAAAGTCAACTCTCAGTCAAACTTATAAACTTTCCAAACCTTCAAATTCTAATTTTCACCAATTTGTGCTGAAATCTTTTAGAAACATCCAAATGCAAATTCGGTCATACGCCTGAGTCCAAAATCACTATCAGGACCTAATGGAACCATCGAAACTCCAATCCGAGGTCAAATACTAAAAAAAATCAAACTTGGTCAACTCTTCCAACTTAAAGCTTAAATCATGAAATTCATTCTCCCAAATCGATTCTGAATAACTTGAAAACCAAAATCGACGATTCACATAAGTCATAATATATCATACGAAGCTACTCATACCGTCAAACTTCCGAGCAAAGTGCAAATACTTAAAACGACCAGTCAGGTCGTTACAAGAAGTAAAATAAATATAAGGAAAATATTTTCCAAAATAATTTGGCCAACCAAACATGAGAAAATTTGAAATTCCTTCATTTACCAAATTAAACACATCAAATATCGTTTTCTTATCATAGTAACATATCCCAACATATCCTTATTCTTAGTTTAACTATACCATGTTCTATTGTTCATGCTTCATATGTTAACACATAGTGTGCATGGTGCACATTAGTTAGCCGAATGAGTTGTTATCTCATTGTATATTTTGGACAATCTTTATCCCTTGAATTAGATTTTGCAATTGAGTTAGGTCTAAATTCTCTTTGAATTCAATTGTTCAATCTTTTTTCTCTAACATCTTCTCCTAACACTCGAACCTTTTTTAGTATAATGTTTTGTCCTTTCCAGGTGCTATTTTGATGTAACCGTGGTTTCAGTGTCAAGATTACGAATAAATACCCATCGTTTTTCCTTTCATTAATAAACTTCAAATTGAAATAAAGAATTTGAATAAATAATAAGCAATCTTTTTCATTATTCAAAACATGATTACAAATTACAAGCGGAAAGAAGAGGGGTAGATTCCTCGTAAATGATTGGAAGAAGCTAGAGCTGTTGTATTTATATATACATTTATAAGCTCAATACAAATATGTCGTCAAGTGATGTAAACTATATACCAAACCAATAATTTCTAAATAATTGATCCAACCAATCAAAAAAATTAAAATAATACTAATGAAAAAGTCAAAATACACAAAACTTCTCCAAAATTGTCTGGAGTTTCTTTCTCTTCTTTAGTTCAAAGTTAACTTCCTGGTCTCGAGGAAACTTTTGTTGGTGGAATCACAAGATTTTATGTATTCGAGAAATGCAGCAAAATTTGTATCTTTGTAATTTCTTGGATTTGTTTCACTAATTAGTTTAGGCCATGGCTTTACTGCACTATTAAATGGAAGACTATGTAAAGAAGCAACTGAAATTCTTGACTTCAAGGAGTTCACAAGAACTCTATGTAGCACACTCTTGTACTTCCCATTGCTAAATATCTGTCACAAAATCACACAAAAAATCATGTCAAATTATGAACTTTGAACGTGACAATAAAGTAAAAGAGTTGGTTTTTGAGTTAATACTTTAGTGTTTATGACAGTATAAAATATTTGAACATACATACTTCAGATATATATACATCATACACTGATAAAATTATAATATCACACCCCTTAGGATGCGACCCTTCTTCGGACCCTACATGAACGTATGACGATTTGTTCACTGGACTGTATTTTGTATATTTATATACATATATATGCGCGCACGCACACGCATACACACATTAACAACATAATATTTTTCTAATATTATCAGTGTATTATAACCTTTTTAAGCCGGTAACTCCCCTTATCTTTCATGCTACTAATTTCAATTTATATGGACGGTTATTAGTCTGTGACAAATGGAGCATATAAACAATCGATTCAACTTAACCCAATATTTTCTTTATGAACCACAAAAGTATACATAAAAAGCATATGAATTTTCAAAAAATATTAAATTTTGAACCCATAATCTCGAACGTCTAAATTTTGCCGGTGAAAACCTATGAAACTTATGTCACGAATCCCCCTTTGTGCATACAATTATTTATTAGGCGAAATAGTAGCTTATAATTTTTTTTTTAGAATGTCAATATATAGAAATTAAACTCTGAAATATTTCGTACCTCGAGATGGTCACCAACATTGACCACAAAAGCTCCAGGGATAGGTTGAACAGTGACCCATTTTCCATGGCACTTGACTTGCAAACCTTCAACTTCATCTTGAAGAAGAAGGGTAAGGAATCCATAATCAGAATGGGGTGGCATTCCTAATGTCAAATCAGGATTAGGACAAGGAGGGTAGAAATTGACTGCCATTAGCTGGCTTCCATCTTCAAATTCTTTTAACATTTCTTCAACATCATCATTTTGTGTCTTGTCTTTTGTTGTTATGCCAAGGCTTTCTAGTATGGCTTCCACTAACTTTAAAAACAAGAATTTGGTCTCTTTCGCATATCCAACTGCTTGTTCCCTGTTTAAATACAAAATTGAATGAATTTATAAAATTGTTTAATATAAAGATGATTATGACCCTTACTATTCAAATAAATAATACTACCTCGTTTCCATTTATGTGAACCCATTTGACTGGGCATGGAGTTTAAGAAAAGTGAGAAGACTTTTGATCTTGTGGTGTAAAATGAGACACATATATTTTGTGTGGCTATAAATTATTGTGTAAAGGTAAATTGTTTCCAAATAAGAAAAGGGGTCATTCTTTTTTGCACGGACTAAAAAGGAAATAGGTTAACATAAATTGAAACAGAGGGAGTATAATAGTATACTACAACAAATTATCTCGTACATGTTTTGTTGTTAAGGTTAGGGCTTGTAGCCTTTTGCTTATAACCATGCATGAAGAAACTAACTATAATGCATAAGAGTTCAAGTAATATTCAGCAGAAATTTGCCGGCTACCCCAGTAGCGAAGTTAGGAATTTTTCCAAAGGTATTCAAATTTAAAAGAAGTGAAAAAAATTCTCCACAAAAGGGTGTTCAATATATATTATATACCTCTAAAACGTAATATTTTGATAGTATAATTTTTCGACGAAGGGCATGTGACCATGTGGCTTCACCACTAGGTTACCCTACCCAACGAATATTTGTAGGTACGCTTTCTTAAAATGTAAAATTTATAATCTAAAAATAAGACAATATACCATCTACTATAGGTAAAGATGACCTGATATTATGAAAATTTCTTGGACCGATATATATAATTTGAACTCAATTGAAAAATGAATGAGAAAGTTGAAGTATCATCAAAAAGAGAAGTTTAGTTATATATACTATGGCAACCAGATGTACAAAGCATCCCACTTTCACGTAGGGTTCGAAGAAGGGACACACCACAAGGGGTATAATATAGGCAGCATATCTTAATACAAGTATTAATAGTTGATTCCACGTCTCAAATCTGTGACCTATAGGTCACACAAAGACAATTTTACCGTTGTTCCAATACTCCACTTCGTAAGTTATATATAGTATATACTTATGATGTAAAAAAACTTTTTATGCTATCAGTATGTTTTAATGTGAAATGTAGCTTCTTACCTAAAATCGGTGGGAGAAGAAGGCCAATGAGGAAGAACATCAGGAAGAGGATCACAAACCAACTTAAGAAAGTCTCTCCAACAAAAGACACCATCTTTAGTTTGATTAAAACTTGTTCCATATCTAACTGGTGTAGTCATGTCTGTTGTCATGTACTTCTCTCTTTCTGATAATGGCAGATTAAAAAAACTTCCCCCAACATCAACCATGCTTCTTATAACCTCATCTGGAATTCCATGGTTTACCAACTGCATGAAACCATAAAAATAACAACTTCAAAATGCATTTCTATATTTTAAAAATCTAAATATTAACTTTCATCAATTCAAGAATTGTGTGTTATCCTCCCCCATCTCCCTCCCCCAAAAGGGACGTCAGATACACAGCCAGAATTTTTATTAAGGGGGTGTCATAGTATATAAAAGTAAATATACGAAAAAATCAAGGAGAGTCAATATATATTATATATTGACTATAAAAATTGGTTTCACCTATCTACACAGTGCATTTTTTTGCAAGAAAGGATATTAGTTGATACCTTGCCATAAGGTGGCTCCGCCATTGGTCAGGTACAACTAAGCTAGGAATTGCAAACTATGGTATTGTAAAAATTGTATATGTTCTATACATAGTCATTAAGACCTCCTAAAACGATATATTTCCTCCTTCTCAATTTATGTTGTTTAACTGGACGTGGGGTATAGAGAATTTTTTTAAAAAAAATTATTATGATCTAAAATATGACAGACATTTCTCTAACTATATATAATATCATGTCATTAAGGGTAAAATAAAAATCTAAAATTTAATTATTTCTAAATATAAAAAGATATCATTTTTTCGAGACACACTAAAAATGAAAGTGTGTCACAAAGTTACTTTCATAGGAATCTTAGTTTACCTGGAAAAATCCATAGTTTTCACAAGCATAGGATAGTGAATTAAGAACTTGAGCTCGATTAGGGCCATGGAGTTTAGCAAAATCTATGATTGGCAGCTTAAGATTGAGTTCTTTGCTAGCTAATTGTGGTTTTCCATTTATAGCATAATAATTTGGACGTTCTGAAATAGGGAGGATGTATTTCTTTGGAACTCTTTTAATGCCACTTTCATGCAAATACTTCACTCCTTTATTGTAATCTTCAGCTTCATTATTCAATCTTTCAGTAGATTTTGCCAATGCAGGAGACATTATATTTTACTCAAAAGTTGAAAAGAGAAATATATATATAGAGCTGAGTTGATCTATATATATATGTTATGAACTTGAAAAGAAAGTGAGAGGGTGGGAATTAAGAAAAGTGAAAGCTCTACTTATATAGAGAGGAGGGGGAAAAATCAAGAAAAGAAACAGTACCTAGTTTCCTAAATCCAGCTCTTGAATTCCACGTGTTGGTTTTTGATTTGATAAAACAAAACCGTTGACAATGTAGAATTGTTGACCCCATTGGGGATAGGTTCATGGCATGGACACCCTCCACAAAATTGCTAACATTGCTAAATTCAAGTCTATAATATTTTATAAAAATATTATGATGGGATATTGGGATAGATAGATCTTTTCACTTTTAATCGCAGGGTTCAAAATTAACACTGAACCTATTATATTTTTAATTTATAGGTTTATATATATTATTTTTGTAGTTTAATGAATCTTTATATATAAATTTTTAATCCACGTCGAAAGTTATGGATTCAATTGAACCCGTCGGTAATACATTACATCCGCCCCTGATCCCTAGAATGGAAAAATTACTATTCTTTTTGTCCCAAATCATGTGATGTATTTTGATTTTAAGAGTCAAATGAGTTTTTCTTTAACTATATTTTTTTCATATGCCTTTTAAATATCTTAAACTATTAATTACTGTGACTTGTAATATTTTTTATGTAGTTTTTAAATATGTAAATTTAGTTTTTAAAACTTTAAAAATTCAATATCTAAATTCACGATTAAAATTAGTTACTAATATGACTCTCGAAACTCGAACTACATCAGATAAATTGACATGGAAGGAGTAATTACTAATGGACCTGCTGCACAAATCTGAATGAGACGTGCGGGGGGGAGCAAATTCTGGTTAAACCAAAATGAACAGCAACAACAATTCCGGTATATTTTTGAAGATAGTATGCACGCAGACCTTACTCCTACCTTATGAAAATAGAAAGATTGTTTTCGATATACTCTTCTTGTTAAACCAAAATATTAAGTATTCCCTCTGTTCCGGTTTATGTGAACCTATTTTCTTTTTGGTCTGTTCAAAAAGAATGACCCCTTTCTAAATTTGGAAATAATTTAGTTTAAAATTTCAATTTTACCCATAATGATAAGTTTTTATAATCACGCAAATATTTTTGGCACCTTTTTTACTTGTTTAGGACCACAAATTTAAAAAATCTTTATTTTTTCATAAACTCTGTGTCCGGTCAAACATGTTCGAATAAATTGAAATGAAGGAAGTACTAAATAATATTCCTAGACTTTCCTAGGACCTACAAAACCCAACCCCTCCCTCTTTCCTGGCCAACCAAAAACCAGGGGTTGGTTTATGTTGGGGATGTGGGGATTTGGGGTTTGTGGGGGGGGAATGGAGGGGATTGGTTCTTTCTGTAGTGGCTGACTTTTAGTAATAGGCATCATCAATTGGAGTGGGGTCTTTCTGTATTTTGGGTCATCACAATAATTTGATATTCTTTGTTTGTACTATTTCTCGGAAGTTCTTTGTCTTTCAATGGTCTAAGGCATTGAGATAAAGTAGAATCACTCCTTTAGCCTAATTTTGAATTGTCACGCCATTTCTGACTGGCTTTTACGATGATTGGTTCAAAGCCATGAATAATACGAAGATTTGGTCTGTCTAGTAATTGTTTACTGTATTACTATTAGCACGTTTCCAAAAAACAAAAAAAAGATGTTCCTTTAATTTATTTTGGTAACAAGACTGCTAAAAATGTTGCAATGTATTTGGCAACATTTTATGTCATCTGTATGATAAATAATTACACTCACCTGTATTTACACCAAATTAACCAGTTTACTATAAGAATTAACCGCCTAATTATAATTAAATGATAAATAACTTATATATAGGACAAATTATGCATTGATCTGATTGGTATGAACACCGTTTGCGAGTAAATTTTTATTCATTGACTTATCCGATACACGTATCAAATTATATTTATTTTGGCATAATGAAATAATAAATTGATATAAAAATAAATATTAATTCATATACCATGATTAAATGATAAATCTCATGTAAAAGGCACTTATTTTCCCTGAACTCATGGTTTAAAGGCGCCTGTCATTCTTATCCAAATAGGGTATCCTTTTGTATAGGAGGATTATATTACCAACAAGTTTGTTCTAAAGTTTTTTTCCATTTTCTACAATATTTTGAGAGTTTAAGTTTATCCAACATTTGTGTAAAAACTATTTTTGTGACGATTCAAATCCTAATCTGTCGTGATGACGCCTATCGTGGTACTAGGCAAACCGACATTTCCAAAATACTTCCAACACTTAACAGAAAATGAATCAAGTAATTTAAATAACCAAAGTTTTCATAGAAACGGGGTAAAATTCCAAAACACAGATGCAGAAAATAGCTCTATCGGGGTGTTACTGAGCTTATGAGCATCTATACATTACCAGTCTAGAAAAGAAAGGTCTACAAAAGTCTGGATCAAAATTACAAACAAAGAAAATTATAAGGAAGGAGAAACAAGGACTGCGAACGCCGGACAACTACCTCGTAATCTTCGAAGATCGTCCGTGCACGATATCAACGCTCACTGTATCTAGAAATACCTGGATTTGCACACGAAGTGCAAGGTGTAGCGTAAGTACAACCAACTCATTAAGTAAGAATAATAAATAATGAACTGAAAGATAGTGACGAGCTACATAGTTATAGTTCATTTTCAGTAGTATCAACAAGAAAGTAGACCTGCTTTCAGATCCGGCAATTTAAATCAAATCAGTTTATTCATGCCAAGTTAAAGTAAAAATCGGATATAATATCTCCTAGAAGTTTCAAAACAGTACATGTAGCATCTATGTGCAACAACGATGAAAGCAATTACAGCCTCTCAAGGCAATAGTCACTCAGTCTTTCTCAATAGCTTATCACTCGGCTCTCAGCCCTCAACACTCACACTCAATAGGTACATGCGCTCACTGGGGGTGTACAGACTTCGGAGGGGCTCCTTCAGCCCAAGCGCTATATCACTGTGGCGTGCAGCCCAATCCTATAACATATAAATAGCCATGAGGATCATTACAGCATGCAACTCGATCCATATATATATACAGCCTTAAAGCTCATTGCGGCGTGCAACCCAATCCATATACATACAACCCTTAGGCTCATTGTCGCGTGCAACTCGATCCATACACACACACACACACACACACACACACACACACATATAGCTCACAACTCGGCACTCAGTCCCTAACTCAGTCACAAACCTCTCCAGTCTCTCAGGCTTTCAGAAGTCATAAAAATCAACCCAAACAGAGATAATATAATGTATCAACAAGAAACAAAACTGAGATATGATACATAAGTAAAATTGTGACTGAGTACAAGACGACAATTAGCAAAAAATTCAAAAAGTACACGACCTCTGCGGGTCCCAACAGTATCAACACATAGCCTAAACATGATTTCTAACATGATTAGCAGTCAAATTTCTATAACACAGGGAGAACATATGGCTAACAATAATTTATTCAACTTTACAGTTCCAAAGAATGGACCAAGTCTTCCTACAGTGCACACCCACACACACGTCACCTAGCATGTGTGTCACCTTCAAACAAATCATATAACGCATAATCCGGGGTTTCATACTCTTAGAACCAGATTTAGAACTATTACTTACCTCAATCCGAGCAAAACTTTACTCCAATATGCCTTTGCCTCACGAATCGACCTCCAAATGTCCCGAATCTAGCCACAAGCAGTACAATACAATCAATACGAGCTAAAGGAATCAATTTCACAAGAAAAATACGAAATCATAAGACAAAATCCGAAATTGGCCAAAAGACGGCCCTCGAGTCCTGTCACGACCCAAATATCCCTCCGAAGGAGTCGTGATGACACCTAGTCTCTAAACTAGGCAAGCCTAACATAAACTGAAATAACATTGATACTTACTAACTTTAAATTAACCAACTCTGAATAAATCAAAATTTCCAAAACCGGTGGTACAAGTCATAAGCCTTTCTAAGAGTAATTATACAAAGTAAATACAACACTGATCCAGAACGAGAAGGAATCAATGAAACGTAAATACAAACGAAGGTGACTCCAAGACCTACAAACGCAGCAGCAGGTTACCGTGAGCCTCCACTGCGATGACCCGCACAACTACTATCGATCAACACCTGGATCTGTACACAAAAAAATGTACAGAAGTGTAGTATGAGCACACCACGGCGGTGCCTAGTAAGTATCAAGACTAACCTCGGTGGGGTAATGATGAGGAACAGTCAAGACACTTATTGGTCAAATGAAATGAACATGATATGATAATATAATATCGAGATAAAGATAACGAGGTAATATCAACAGCAGAAAGAAATCAAAATACAAACAGTAGGAACAATAAAGGGAGAATACGGGTAGTAACGAACGATAACCAAGTAAATCAACACTGACATAACAGGACCGGAGACAAGTAAGATAACCAAGTGAATCAGATAACCAGGTAAATCAACACTGACATAACAAGAATAGAGACAAGTAAGAATGTATCCAAATAAAGAAAGCAATGTCAACTAAATCAATCACATCATGCCTAGTACACAATCCCGACCGTCTCAACATTTGATTCCTCATATCATAATCTCAACTTCCGAACCTTCAGCACACACAGCACCTTGAGCCCCCATATTTCATTTCTCTTTTCACTTTTAACAACAAAATCCTCATACCATACAATACATAACGTTCGTACAATAAATCCAATATGTCCAAGAAGTCTCATTTACCTAATATAAGTAAAATTACAATCTCTAAGCTAATTAGGAAAAGCCAGCGAGAAAAGATAAAGTTGTTTCTTTGGAAATCCTTTGAGTAAAGAAAGTACCCCTTTTTAATTTAAAATACAACATCGAAAGAATTATTACCTTTAACAGGGGATTTGAGAACTTAAAACTTAGTAGAAATTCCTTTTTAAGAAAAATACAACCTCAGATGGTTTAAGGGGATACAATTGAGAAACTAATTGAATTAAGGATGTAACAATTATTTAAGCTTGAAGTATTGAAACGTATAAATAAATATATATAAATACAGTGAGGTATTGAAAACATTGTGGGTTCTAACACAAAGGATCACATCAATAAAGGAATTAAGCAGTTTAAACATTTGAATTGATAACAACAAATACACAGCAGCAGAAAGTGCATGGCATTACACTTCGTGCTTTTACTCCCGTTCTCACCACAAGAATAAATATTCACTATTATTCTTTCTTGTTGCGGAGTGCAACCCGATCCCAATCATATATTACTATTGCGGCGTGCAACCTGATCCAAAACATATAATCTTGTTGCGGCGTGCAACCCGATCCAAATCATATAATGATGTTGTGGCGTGCAACCCGATCCATATAATATTGGTGCAGCGTGCAACCCAATCCAAATCATATAATGATGTTGCGGCGTGCAACCCGATCCATATAATATTATTGAGGCGTGCAATCCAATCCCAATATACAAATCCACACTAATCATGAAAGAATCCCGACAAGGGAATAATTAGGAAACAACAATATCCCGGCAAGGGAGTCAACAACAAGAATAAAACACGCCCCGACAAGGGAACCAACAGTAATAATTAAATATGTCACGGCAAGGGAATCAGCTATTACCAAACTTGTACCAACAATTAACTTCACAATGAAACCTCAACTACACAACAAGACATAATAAGCACGTGATAACTACACCGGCAACCACAACAATTGGACATGTAACCTATTTACACGAAGTCATAGAGGAACTCACAACCAAGAAGTATCAAAACAATAAGGAAGGAAAACACTTCAATTAATGCAATTTAGGGTCAATGTAACACATAAGAACTAGAGGAAAGCTAACAACGTCATATGGAGCATATAGAGGCAATTTAAGCAACTAGGAAACCCAATCATAACAGGATACTATCCACATAAGGACCTAAGAACCCTAGAGGCAAATTTCCCACAAATAAGTCCGAGCACACACTCGTCACCTCGCATGCATGGACTACAATTACCATAGAAGACTCAATTCCTAAGGGGAAGTCTCCCATACAAGGTTAGGCAAGATACTTACCTTAAAGATGACAAACCGATACTCTAAGATGCACTTCTCGGGTGAAAAGACCTCCATATGTCTCAAATATAACCAAATTAACTTCAAAGTACAAATAAAACACATAAGAGACCATTCCGGATCATAAAGTTTTAATCTTGATCAAATTCTAAAAATCGATCCAAAAGTCGATCCCCAAGCCGCACTTCAGAACCCAACAAATTTTACAAAAACTGAATAACCATTCTGATACGAGTTCAACCATACAAATTTTATCAAATTTCGATACCATTTGGTCCCTCAAATCACGATTTTTCATTTTAAAATTTTTCTTCAAAAACCAACTCCTTTCCCAACCCCAAACATAATTTAAATGATAAAAATAAAGACAAATTCATGGAGTATATTTAATTATAGTTGTAGAACACTTACCCAATTTAATTATGTGAAAAACCCACCAAAAATCGCCAAGAACCGAGCTCTAGAAGTCAAAATATGATGAAAATGGTGAAACCCTCGATTTTGGGATATATTCTGTTTGCCCAGATTTTTATGCATCGCGAACACGAAGAGAAGACCGCATTCGCGAAGAAGAAAAGTTAAGGCTTCCAGGTTGCTCATCGCGAACGCGATGATGAGCTCACGAACGCGGAGAACAAGAGCAGGGACCTACGCGAACGCGTAGGGAATGTCGCGAACGCGAAGAAGGAAATGCAGGGCTTCACAAATGCGAAGGGAGAGACGCGAACACGAAGAAGGATTTCGAGATGGTCAGCAACAAGGCATTGCGAACGCGAGAGGCTGTTCGCGATCGCGAAGATAGATACCAGAAGCAGCAAAACAGCAGTTCTAAAAATGGGGGAAAATACCCATAGCCCACCCAGAACACACCCGAGGCCCTCGGGACCCCGTCTAAACTCACAAACTAGTCTCATAACATAACACAGACTCGCTCGAGGTCTTAAATTACATCAAACAATGGCGAAATGACGAATCATACCATGAATCAAACTATGAACTTCCAAATCTTCCAAATTCGAAAACTTGTGCCGTAACCAATCAAATCAAACCGGAATAACGCCAAATTTTGTAGATAAGTCCAAAATAACATGACTGAGCTGCTCCAACTCTCGGAATTGCATTCCGACCCTGATATCACAAAAGTCAACTATGGGTCAAACTTCTCCATTTTGCAAACTTCAACTTTTCTAACTTTCGCCGAAATGCCTCATTTTACCCTACGGACCTCCAAATTCGAATCCGGACGCGTGCCTAAGTCCAAAATCACCATACGAAGCTGTTGAGATCACCCACGATCCATTCCAGATTCGTTTACTCAAAAGTCCAATTCCGGACAAATTTTCACTATTTAAACTTCCAAAACTAGGCTCCTTCTTCCAATTCAATTCTGATTCATCCAAAAACTGAATCCACCATGCACGCAAGTCGATACACCTAATATGAACCGAATCGGGCGCAATTGCTCAAAATGACCAGTCGAGTCGTTACAAGCCCACGTCTCGAAATCCAACAAAAGTCACAAAACTCGAAAGTCCATTCACTCATGAGTCTAACTATACCAAATTTATCACAATCCGAAACAAAATGGCCATTCAAATCCCCAAAATTAACTCCCCAAATTCCTAGCCTCAAATCCCTAAATTTCACCTCAAAGATACACCAACTAGGTGGAAAATCAGCGGGGAAACGTAATTATTGAAGAAAAATGAACACAAGGAGCTTACCTTAAGAATCCTCTTGAAAATCTTCTCAGAAACCTCCAAATTTCGAGCTCAAAATGATAGAAATGGGGAAAAATCTCGGAACCTTCGCTTGTATAGGATCTGCCCAGGCCTTCTGCACCTGCAGCCAAAATTCGCTTATGCGGTGAAAATTCCGATTCTGCGAAAGTCACTTTGCCCTAGCTGCCTCCGCTTCTGTGTTCCTTGGACAACATCTGCGGCTTTCGCAGGTGCGGGAAAATATTCGCACCTGCGACCCTCCTGTTCCTCTCTTCCTTGCCCGCTTCTGCAGCTTCTTTCCCGCTTTTGCGGGCTTGCACCTGCGTTTCCCCATCCGCAAGTGCGATTACACCACCAGGAATCAAACTTCATTAATCCTTCAACATCCAACTTTGACCCGTTGGCCACCTGAGATCTATCCGAGGTCCCCGGAACCTCAACCAAACATACCAAAAAGTCCTAAATGACGATACGAACTTAATAGAATCCTCAAACCGCCTGAAACAACATCAAAAACATGAATTGCACACGGATTCAAGTCTAATGAACTTTGAAATTTCCAAATTCTACAAACGACGTCAAAACCTATCAAATCACGTCCGATTCACCTCAAATTTTGCACACAAGTCACAAATAACACCACGAACCTACTCCAACTTTCGAAAATTTTAATCTGACCCCGATATCATAAAGTTCACTCACGGTCAAACTTCTCAAAATTTCAACTCTCACCATTTCAAGCCTAATTCTACTACAGACCTCCAATCATAATTTGAACACGCTTCTAAGTCCCAAATCACCCGACGGAGCTAACAGAACCATCAAAATTCAAATCCGAGGTCATTTACACATAAGTTTACATCCGGTCAACTTTTCCAACTTAAGCTTTCAATTATGAGACTAAGTGTCTCAATTCACTCTGAAATCTCCCCGGACCTGAACCAACCAACCCGGTAAGTCATACAGTTGTAGAGCACAAAAGGAGCAGAAAATGGAAAAACGAGGCTACAACTCTCGAAACGACCGGTCGGATCGTTACAATTTTGTTGAAAAAATAATTATTGGATGGGATCCACCCATAAGAGGTGTTAATTGGCTCATTAGCTTACTAGCTAGTCCTTCTCCTAAATCCTAATCTTTGTCATATATATATATATATATATATATATATATATATATATATATATACCCCATTTTAGATGTTGGAAACGCCAATACTTTTCCCTTCTAAATGACAACGGCTAGGGTTTATGGAGAAAATATTTTGCATCCGTGAGGGGCATCTAGATTGTAAAAACCAAAAAAAAATTCGCTTTGTGATAATTCCTACCGATCGATAATTTAAACTGTGGTTGAAACAGATGATATATTTTCGCGAGAAGTAACACGTAAATCTCCTAAATAGTATTTATGGGTTAAATACTTCATATTTAAACAATCATGACACAAAATGGGTTATTAGCTTGACACAAAGTTACGTGGTTTGTTGCAACTGACCAAATTACTACAACAACAATAACAAACTCAACGTAATTTTATAAGTGTGATTTGGGAAGAATAATGTGTACACGGATTTTATCTTATTTTGTTCAGATACATAGGCTATTTCCGCTAGACCGACTGACCAAATTACATGGGTTAAAAAAAATTCACACTGCTCAAATTTATATTAAAAAAATCGTGAAAAATGAAAAGAGCGTTGTTTATAGGGATGAATGAAATGAATAGGGAAAGAAAAAATGAAATGAATATAAGTAATGCTATTGGCTATAAGCGTGTGTTGGTCCTCATGCATTTTTGGACGATTGAGAGCAGGTCTATGGCTACGTCAAAAAAACCGACCAACCAATCAAATGGAAGCCTCTCTCTTTAACACGTATTTTCTTTTATTTTTTCGACCTTTTACACGTATTTTGTTTGTTTTATTTATTTAGAGAAGGAAAATATATGGAAGTTCTTTAAGATCTTTTGTGCCTTTTCTTTTATGGGTGCACGTAAATATGGACATACAAAGTAAATAAAATGCAAGTGGTTCTTTTATGATTTTCTTTTTACAATTTTCTAGCAATGTTCACACTGGCAAAGTCCAAATAAAAGATATGGCAACAGCAAATTCAGAAGAAGAAAACAAGATGATATACTTCTATTGTTTTTTACCCCAAAAAAGAAAAAGAAAAAGAAAACATAACATTTAGAAGATCGCTTAAGCAAAATAATTGACATGAAATCATGAACATTCTATCTTTTATTTCATTTCGGGTCAGCTTGCAATCATATACTTACTACCCATTTTCAACATAAAAATCAAGAAACTATTCCCACTATGATTTAGATAGATAAGGAGAAACATAATATTTTTTCCAGCATCTCTATGATTTTGATTTTACTTTCATTCAAAATATAGTTTTAGTTTTATTAATTCTTGTATTTTCTTGTACTTAGATCTTTATCGTTTCTTTTGATTCTATTTTTTTTTTATCATCTTATTTTGTTGTTGTTATCGCTTGTTGTTATGACTTTCTTTTTCATCTTTTCTTGAGCCCAGAATCTATCAGAAACAGTCTCTCTACCTTCACAAGGTAGGCATATGATTTGCGTACGCACCTTCTCCAAACTACATTTATGGAATTATATTGTGTTTTTTTTGTTGTTGTGCTAATTCATTCGAAATGTGTCATAATACCTTTGAGAACTCTTTTGTTAACAGTTTTACTGTAAACTAATACGACAAAATGTATCACATGTCTCTTGTAATTTCATGGTTCAATTTTTTCCAACAACGTCAAATTCAGATCATCAGTTAAATTAACCTTTGAAATTGTATAGAACACCATTTTTACCTATCCGCTCGTTGTTGTTGTTGTTGCTAGTTTCTCATCCACATTGACCTAATACCTCATAACCTTAGCCTCTGTGCACCGCTATCTTTTACACGTACGACTATTTTTGTTTCCTTTACTACTTTTTCTTATTTCCTTAGCTATTACAGCTCGGTAATAAGAAATACTTACACCAACAAAAAAAAAAAATGTGTAGCCTGATGCACAATGTATTCTCGTTCACGCTGGATCCTGAGAAGTATACCGTATCCCAAAAGTTGTGATGTAGACAAACCTATTTAATGTAAGTATAGTTTTTGTTTGCACGGCTCAAACCTTTAACCTATAGGTCACACAAAAATAATTTTATTGTTACTCCAATTAATTTAACCATAAAATCACAATATAATTATAGCGATAATATCTATCAACTAATCATGATTCATGACTAAATAATAATATCATATGCAAGATACATATCACGAATTCATTTGCTAATTAAACTTATCCATGCAGTACAGCTATTTTCTTGATATTTTAATTATTAACTTCTTTCACGCATGTCATACTGAAATAATAGTATCTAATAAGTCTAGTATATATGAAATCCCCACTATATATTAAATTCATAAAACTTCTCAAATTAATTAGTTGGATATCGAAGCCCTATTCGTGGTTTAGACCTTTTGCCTCAATTAATTAGGGTCTGACTTTAATTTGTGCCTTCCTACCTTATAACCACTATTTAATTCACTTATTTCTCCTGCTGTTCCAAATATTTAGCTCCTCAACTACTTCCCTCGGACAGTACTATACAAACTTATTTAGTTTATTTACTTGTGACACGAGATTATTGGCAGACACAGAATTCATAAAGGGATTCAAAAAAGAAAAAAAGGGAAACACGCAAATAATTTAACAAAATTCAATACCTAATATATACGCATAAAAATAAATTTAACTTATATATACAGTGTACTTTTTGAGAGAGTTAGTCTGAACTCCCTTCAGCCCACCTAGCCCCCTCCAAAAGATACCTATGATATCGATATATTATTACATTTCTATCTTATAACAAGAGGAGAATTTCATATATACAATGTATCTAAGGTATAGCTGTTTGAGATTTAGACTTAATTGTTAATTGTAATACTGCTCAAATAAAATCATTTACTAACGCTAACGTTTCACTTATCTCAACAGGTGCTCACAATCGGCGATCATAGGACCTTAATAAGATTTGACTTTTTCCTTACAAATAGGTTTGACTTTCTTTTTGCAATTCAATATATAACTCAATCCGTGTTTGACTCACCATTTGTAGAAACCTCATGCTGGCTTTCTTAAAATAAACAAAAGAAAGGAAAGCAAATCTCATACTAACTCATCTTCTTACTATATATAATCACGTACACTAACATATACATTATGAAATTTATAAGCACTGTAGTATGAAAATTCTTTACAATGTTAATGCAGTTTAATATGTGATAATAAGAGTTATTATTCAAATTATCATAAAAATTTACTTATTTTTTTTATTATTTTATAAGTGACTTGATTGTGTAAATATTTTTAAATATACAAAATCAAAACTCACATAAGTTCTTGAAGTGTTTAATAATGGTGCGTTGACATAATTTTTTCTTTCATTATTTTTATTGCCTTGTGCCTTAGATCAGTGGGAGCTGGGTTATATAATTTTGCAAGGCACGAGTGACCTACGAATTAATATTTTAAAAGAACCCTAAAAAAAAGTCAATCCAACCATCTTTTCAAATTAATAAAAAGTGATGATGCATGTGTGGGTAGGGGTGTGCCAAGCTGGCGAAGAACAATCCTTACACTAAGTTGCTCCAATGTCATTTGTCTTGTCCTTTGTTCTTGATTCATTGCATGATTTTGGATCCATGTCACCTTATGACTTAGTTTATTTCTATGTGAGTTGCATACATAATATTTTATGTCTTTTCTCAATTGGCATCTGTGTTTTTTCTAAGTTTAAAAAGGGGTCCCCAAATACAAAGCGAATATAGAAAAAGATGAAAATGGAAATTGTCAAAGGCTAGTTTTCGTAGCTTAGTTTGTTTTATTTCTTGTAGTACATGACATTTTGATTGTCTTAACCCCCCCCCCCCCCCAAACCCCCCAACCTCCCTCTTTTGTTGGGCTTCTTTTGTATATGTAATATCATGTCTGTTTGAATATATTTATTGTGGTGGAGTGGTAAGTACTTTTTCATCTTTAACCAGAGGTCTTAGGTTCGAGTGAATTAGTTCGGAAGAATGAATTTCATGATGGAAGTTTTAAGTTGGAAGAGTTGACCAAGTTTGACTTTTTAGTACAATCCCGTATTGGAGTTTTGATGATTCTGTTAAGTTCGAACAATAATTTTGGACTCGGGCATATGCCCAGAATTTCATTTGGATATTTCTAGAAAGTTTCGACACGAATCGGCGAAAGTTGAAAATTTGAAGGTTTTGAATGTTCATAAGTTTGACCAAGAGTGTATGCAAAATTTGAGTTCATTATGAATTTATTTGATAGGGCGCCAGAGGTGTGATTCATAATTTTAACATTGTTTGATGTGATTTGAGACCTCAAGTAGTTCTGTAATATATTTTGAAACTTGTTGGTATATTCAGACGGGGCCCGAAGGGGCTCGGGTGAGTTTTGGGGTGGTTTCGGACCATTTCTAGGTCATTTTAAATTCCTGGATTTTGGCTACAGCAGTGTGCATCGCGATCGCGAACATCTGGTCGTGTTCGCGAAGAGCAAACTGCGGTTTGGGGCCTTGTGAATCGCGATCGCATAAGCCCTTTCGCGATCGCGAAAAAGAAATTTCTGCTGCACAGGGCTGACTTTGGAAGCTTATATCTTGCAATCTATAAGGAATTTGGAGATGATCCAAAAATAAAAGTTGTAGCCCTTGGTGCCTAGTTTTCAGAAAGTCAAACTATTTGTCATTTGGGCAGCTTGCTCCTCACGATCACGAAGCATTTTTGCGATCGCAAAAGGAAATTTTGAACTGAGAAAAGTTGTGCTTCGCGATCGCGAAAGGTAAATACCGGGGCAGAAGCTATATTTCGGGGGTTTCAGCCATTTTTACATATTTGGAGTTATGTAATTCGAATTGAAGCGATTTTTGAGGCGATTTTCACCATATGAATTGGGGTAAGTATTCTCTACTCGATTTTGGTTAAATTATACGAGTCTATTATTGTTTCTATCATTAAATTAGTATTTTGAGTTGAAAATGGTAGAAATTTTCTAGACTCTAAAATGAAGATTTGAAGGGCGAATTGATATCGGAAATTGATGAATTTGGTATGGTTGGACTCGTATCAGAATGGGTGTTCAGATTTCGTGAATTTGTTTGTCGGGTTTCTGAGGTGCGGGCCCGGGATTGACTTTCGGGTTGACTTTAAGTGTTAAATTAAAAGTCACAATTTTATTATCCGAAATTAATTTTTTTATGAATTTTAATTATTTTATGAAATTAATTTCGCTAGATTTGAGCCGTTCGGAGGATGTTTCATGCGAGAAGGCTATTTTAGAGTATCAGCTTAACTTCATTAAGGTAAGTATGTTGCCTAACTTTGTGTGGGGGAAACTACCCCTTAGGATTGGTGTTGTCTTGATAATTGTGATGTGTGAAGGTCCTGTACGCAAGGTGACGAGTGTATTCACGGGCTAAATTTGGAAAAAAGCTACCTCTAACTGTATAGATTCTTGTCACCTATTAATTGAGCTATTTTATCGTGTTATATTTATCATCATTAGTCTATTTTTACATGTTCTATTTGCCTTACCTTTCTTGCTAATTGCCCTACCTGTTTAGTTGAAATTTTGTTCCCTTATTTCTGCGCTCACTATTTGACTGTTGAACTCCTAACTTGTAATTATTAACTATGAAATATCTGGTTGTTGAAATTGATGTTGAGATACAAAGGCCGTGATTTACATTTAGGCAAAGGTGTTAAATTGTGAAATGCTATTCCGTTGAGTTATTTACTTCCAGTTGTTTTGTTGAGACTTTGTGTATATTTTGGCTGAGCCGTGGGCTCCTTATTATAGAAACTAATGTTATTGTTGATTTCTTTGGCAAGTTGTGATAATTGAGAACTTAAGGCGTGATTTGTGATATGTTGTGATATTGATATGCATGCGGTAGTATATGGTTTGGGTGTTGAAACGCATGCGGTGAGATAAGGTGAGCTTGATACACATTGCTAGTAGGGGAACTACTAGAAGCCCTGTGGTGTGATAAGGTGGGCTAAAACGCGGGATGCTATTTCGATAAATAATTTTTCAAAAACTAAATGTAAAGGCTCCTGCGATGATATAAGGAAAGATTGTGAATTTATTTATGACTTGGGACTACGAGGCGGTTCCTCGGTAGTGACCTTTGTTGATATTTCTCTATGGTTGCACTTGCCTTTGCTTATTTTGTTTTTCTGTGACATGTTAATCCTTGTGTTCTTCTGTGATGTATTATTTGACTTTATATGTGTTTTGTATTCCTTGTTGTATTGTGTTGGTGTCGGTTCTCTCGTATAAGACTCTGAGGATTTGTATTTATATATTTTTATTGGTTTTCGAGGATTGAGTTATTTTCATTAGTTTACTGCCTTGCCGCAATTTATTGATTTCCTTTCCTATTATTAATAGTTTGGAGTGAATTGATTTCAAGATGAATTTACTACGCTGAGTCATTTTCTTATATCTTGCTGAGTTGTTAGCAATATAACAATTTTAAATAAAAGAAATTGCTATTATGTTTTAATTTAATAATGTCTACACCCAAATTAGTAGCTTATCTAATACTTTATTTTATTTGAAATGTTATTTTCTTCACCCAAATGATTTCCAAAATAAACTCATTTCTTTGTTGATTCCCTACTTGATTCCAAAAAATTGTAATTTTACTTTATTGAAAATAAATTGATCCTTCGAACATTTTTTATTAATATTTGACACAGGTGCAAAGTGATTTGGAAAA
The DNA here is from genome assembly GCF_000715075.1 of Nicotiana tabacum. NCBI lineage: Eukaryota > Viridiplantae > Streptophyta > Magnoliopsida > Solanales > Solanaceae > Nicotiana > Nicotiana tabacum. Next base: position 9,609,022 of record NC_134089.1, read on the forward strand.
ATGTGGGCACAAGATGCCATGTACATCAGATTTGGAAGTTGTGACTTATGAATTTGAGATTTCGAGGAGCGGTACCTCGGTAATTCATATTGGAATTCATGTAGTAGAAAGGAGTGATTTATTGAGTTGTAATTGGTTTTCCCTTAGTTGATCCTTATCATAATTCATTGGTTTCCCGACTATGTTCTTGCTTAATTACTTGATTGTTCTCGTTTCCATTCGTACTTTCATTATTTTTACTATTGATTGGAAATTGAATTTTTTTCTACTATTGACCTTATATTGATGTTCTTTCTTGGTAGTTGTATGTATTATCTTACACAAGTTTACATGTAAGGTAGGTGTCTTGACCTGGACTCTTCACTGCTCTACCAAGGTTAGGCTTGAGATTTACTGGATACCGTTTTGGTGTACTCATGCGATGCTTCTGCATATTTTGTGCAGATCCAGGTATCTATGATCGAGTTGGTTGGAGACCTATGTCTACGTTGCTGTAGTGTCACTACCCAAAAATCACAAACTGTGATGGCACCTAACTCAATCCATTAGGTAAGCCAAATAACAGAAAATACATTCCAAATGAGATTATAGGAAAATAGTGAAGAATTATCTGAATATTTATAAATTAACCCAAGAACTGGTAGTACGACTCATGAGCTTCTAAGATTTGGAATTTACAAAGCTGGTACAAATAATTACATGATCTGTTTAAAATTTACATAAACAGATTACCAAAATCTAAGCAACCAAGGACAGGTGGAAGCTATATCCGGAATGCACGAGCATATTCAGAGTCAGCACCCGACATCACCAACAGCTCCATTCCAAAAATCTGCATGCAATATGCAGAAGTGTAGTATCAGTATAACCGACCCCATGTACTGGTAAGTATCTTGTCTAACCTCGTCGAAGTAGTGACGAGGCTTTTAATTAAAAGATACTCACTGATAAAACTTGCACTGTAAATTAGTAATAGAACTATACCATGATATAATAGAGAAGAATACATGAAATGAATATGCAAACAATAACTGAATACTAGCCGCGAACACAATTTAGCATCTTACAACACCTCGACCAATTCTTTCCTTAGAATGAAACCGATAAACCACGATAGTCACTTCATAACTTTCATAGCATGAGGAATGTACTCAGACATCAAGTCAATTACATGGGAACATCCTTCGTGCTTTTATCTCATCCTCACCCAATATACGTATAACAGAACCAACCAGATGACAAAAATACCGATAACAAGAAGTACAAAGTAGGAAATACGCGAGTACCAATAATGAACGAGGATATATATATGTGGGCAACAGTAAAAGACTGGGCAGAAAGCATGTGAGTAATGACAACAATTGGAAAACAAAGAATATAAACTTCAATTAACTAGCATGATGGAGGCCTAAGTACAGATATAACAAATATAAAGGAAACACATGATCTTTACAAGTTAACAAATAGAGGCCTGAATGACTAACATAGAAAAATGGCTTGTACAATAATGCAACAGAATAGACACGACATGGAGGTAATTATAACAGCAAGAAATAGGCATGTGTTTGCAAATTAAACAAGTAAAAGATATGGACAACACAACAATGATTGAAATAGAGAGCAAGGACAGGACAATAATAACAAGCTACACGAGGTCTATAAATACGACAATAACTGCTTAAGATAAAGACGCGAACATATACACGGAATACAAATATCACAACATAATGCATGTCCCTCATCATCGCCTGAACGGAAACACCCCTCGTGCCATGATGTCATGGTAATATAAAAGCATAACAATATAAATGAAATGACACGACATCACCCTTCGTGCTTTTATTCTCAAATGATGTGGCATGACATCACCCTTCGTGCTTTTACTCTCAATAGTATGGAACAACATCACCCTTCGTGCTTTTACTCTCAATAATATGGCATGACATCACCCTTCATGCTTTTACTCTTAAATATTATGGCACGGTGTCACCCTTCGTGCTTTACACTCTCCCTCGCATGATAATGTATAAACAATGGCACGGCATCACCCTTCGTGCTTTACACTCTTCCTTACCAAACATGTGTATATTAATGACAAACAAGGCAGGGAGCATAAATAAGAGAGTGTTTAAACGAATATTCCAAACAAATCCCAATTATAACTTTCCAAGCCAACAATGATTCAATAAACCCTCAAGAACCGTATTATTCAAGTACTTCCACAAATCTCCCAAATGATCAACAACACAAGTATAGAATCTAGTATCTTAAGAAGATCGGTTGTAGCAATGTATAAATGATTATGCATAGAGATGACCGAATTAGACACATTAATGTATTCTCATAATTCCGTCAAATTTGATCAAGTCATGATAAGCTAAGTTTTGATTTCTAATATTTAATACTATGTTCTTAGTATCTAAGAGTCAAGTAAGGCATGAAGCAGGAAGGTCTCGTAATTCTACAACCACAAATATAACATAATCTACCCCCTGAGCATGATTAACCCTGGCATTTACATATACGCTCGTCACCTCATATATGTATGACCCCCACATGGATCAAACAATGTCAAATAGGAGGAAATATTCCCTCAACAAAGTTAGGCAAGTCACTTACCTCAATTCGGCTAACTCAATACTCAAATTTAGTTTTTTCCTTTACCAATTTACCTCCACTCGGCTCAATCTAGCCAAAGACGACTTGAATACATCACACAATACAAGAGAAAATAATTTTAATTAATAAAGCTGTATTTTTTATTAGATTTCTAAAAAAATCAACAAAAGTCAAACTCCAGGCTTGCCCGGTCAAAACTCGGGTCCGAGAGTAGGTTTTGACTACTCATAGCCTCACGAGTCCAAATATATGTTTTGTTTTCAAATACGAGTCCTATTCGACTCTCAAATCCCAAATTTTTATTTTTCAAAACCTTGACAAAATCCCCAAAATTTTTCCTAGATTTCTCATGAATTTGATCTTAAATCTTATATATAATCATGAAATATAGTTGAGAATTGATTAGAGGCACTTACCTAATGATTTGGTATGAAAATCACTTCACGAAATTGCCTATCCTCGAATCTAGGGTTCAAAAATATATCAAAATGAAGCTAAGTCTCGGAATTCTCAACATTTAACAGGTCGTAGATGTTGCATTTGCGACATCGGGTTCGCAAATGTGAACCCCGTAAATGCGAGCATCTTATCGCAAATGCGAACCATAAATTTTTTCTGTCAAGGTCGCATTTGCGACCCAATACTTCGCAAATGCGAAGACCAGCATTTCGCAAATGCAACAGGGTTCTTCGCAAATGCGAATTTTCCCCAGCAACCCAGACTTCACAAATGTGATGGCTGCTTCGCAATTGCGATTGTCGCATTTGCGACAAAAACATCGTAAATATGATGATACCAGTACCAGAAATCAAAGTTTATGAAAAATCAATCCTAAAACAATCCGCAACTCGCCCGAGCCCCCGAGGCTCCAAACCAACCATGAACCCAGGTCCAGAAACACAACACAAACTCGCTCGCACAATCAAATCATCAAAATAACCTCTAAAACCATGAATCAAATGCTAAAACGCATGAAGATCAAACTAAACTTCAAGACTTGTAGAATCGCAACCAAGCGTCCGAACAATATCAAATCAACTCCAAATGGTGCCAAATTTTGCAGGCAAGTTCTATATGACAAAAAGGACCTACTACAAGCTTCAAATCATGCATGACAACCTTGAAACGATGAATCACACCTCAAGTCAAAATCAATGAACTTTGAAACTTCAACTTCTACAACTGATGTCGGAACCTATTAATTCACGTCCAATTGACCTCAAATTTTGCAAACAACTCACATTTTCCATTATATACCTACTCCAACTTCCGGGATTAGAATCCGACCCCAATATCAAAAAGTCCACTCCCGATCAAACGTTCCAAAAATCCAACTTTTGCCATTTCAAGACTAATTCGACTACGAACCTCTAAATTACAATCCGGATGCGCTCCTAAGTCCAAAATCAACCAACAGAGCTAGCAAAACTGACGGAACTCCATTCCAAGGTCAAATGCTAAAAAATCAAACTTGGTCAACTCTTCTAACTTAGAGTTTAAATCTTGAAGTTCATTCTTCCATATCGATTCCGGATAACTTGAAAATCAATACCGACAATTTATGTAAGTCATAATACATCATGTGGAGATATTCAATCCCTCAAAATACCGAGCGAAGTGCATATAATCAAAACGATCAGTCGAGTTGCTATATGTAGACTTAAAGGTATACATACTCGATGTTCGCAGGTCCCCAAGTCACCTTCTATTGTATTTATTTCCATTGTCTTTTTTTATTCCGGAACAATGATGTACTCCTTATTTATATTTAATCTTAGAAAGTCTTGTGACTTGTACTACCGATTTTAGGATTTTGTAACTGAAGTTGTTTTGACTATGTCGTTACGGAAATTATTTAATTTATTGCAGTTAAGTTAGTCAAATTTCATTAGTGATCAGTATATTCTAGGCTTACCTAGTTTTAGATACTAGGTGCCATCATGACTTCCTCGAAGGGAAATTAGGGTCGTGACAAGTTGGTATCAGAGCTTTAGGTTCATAGGTGCTACGAGTCGTAAGCAGGTTTAGTAGAGTCTTACGGATGGGTACAGAGACGTCTGTACTTATATTCGAGAGGCTACAGAAACTATTAGGAAATTCCACTTCTTTCATTCTGTATCGTGCAACATTGATTCAGCTTGAAGCATATATCTTATGTTCCTTTACATCCGCTCGTGTATGATATTGTGCACTTGGTATCAGCTATGTGCTAATGGTTCATGATGCCGTGGATGAACTACGAGGGAGCCAGAGATGCTCAAACATTGTCTCAATGTGTCGTTCCGATTGAAGATGCGAATGTATTGAGAGATCACTCAGTGGTTCACGTGGGGGTGTAGGGGGCTCTGGCATCTGGTTGATGAGTACAAGCTGTGAGGTTACTATTGTAGATCATCGGACGTTGTGTCCTATGGCTTCACACTAAGTGAGAGAGTCCTCTATAGACAAACAAATTGCGGTGTCATGTGTTATATCAGTTCTGGCCTGAGATGTATATATGTGGTATTGAAAGGTTCTCAAAATTTATATATGTTCAAGATTTGATATTTGGATGGGATAATGATGGGACTTGCGGTATTTTTCCGTCCTTAATAATCCTACATTTCAATATCAAAAGGGTTAGAGAAATAACTTCAGATTCCCAGAGGGTCTATTCAGCGTGGGCATCTCAATTGCGGCACTATGGGGTGCTTCAGAGCAAATATTGTGGTTTTCAAGCTTCTAGGCTACGTGGTTCGTGCTAAGGTCTTCTACATTGAGCTTTGGTTTTGAGGTCGTTGTGTATAGATAGGGAGAAGTGTACCCCGAGGAAAAGTCGAGGAGTATCCGAGGGCATGGTCCAGCTTAGTGGAGTTGCGGTTGTACTCTAGAGTTGGACGGTTTGCGTAACTCGGTTGAGTTTGGGAGATTCAATCCTAGCATCTTAGTATGTACGGGCGGGTCACGGAGAATTTTCGATGGTGTCGACCACAATTTGAGTTGGTTGCCTACTACAGACATAAGGAATATGTTGTGCATTATGGTTTTTTCCTGTATGGAAATCGGAAGTTAATAGAATACGAGAGCATGCATTTTAGGAAAGAACTCTATGTTTTGGTTGCTAATGCTTGGCTAGTGATACAGTGATTTTCGGGTTCTAGGGGCTTGTAAAGTTTAGGTTTTGTTACGCGATAAGGAAGATATATGTGGGTGTTTCCGTAAGGTGATAGATTGTAAGTGATGTATTAGCCATTTGAGTAGCATAGTTGAGATCGAGTATGAAAATTCTGGTATTTATAAGATTTCAAAACTGGATGTCCTCGTAGGCGGACTATCTTTTAATTGTAGATTATGAAGAAATATTGAGGGTGGGATAAGTAATGGCATACATTATGGATAGGTAGCAATGAACTTTTAGGAGGATATTTACCTGTTTGGGGAATAATCGAAATTTGTTTGGGGGCTATTTGAAAGCCCATAGAGAATGTGTATTCTATACCAGATCAGGTTTGGGTACTCTTGCGGAGTTAATATCATGGTTATGTTACCGAGCATAATAGATATTAATTGTGCCCCCGTCTATGTTATATGATCCTCTCTTATGTTGTGAGGGGCTGTGAGGTTGCATGATTATTTTTATGCATGTTGTAATTTTGTTCGGGTCTTGTGGGGATATGGGCAATATGACCCTCGTGATGTTGATTTGCTCATTGCACTGTAGTTGTGCTTGCTTTCCTCCATGTTGTATTATTTATATTCCTTTATCACACAATTATACTTATACACTCTATCGTGCTTGATATCGGCATTTATATGATCAGTGAAACCGAGCACTTTGGCTCGATTGGTATTCCTATGTGGATTAATATATTTGGGATCGGGCTGCACACTGCAGTAGATGTTATATAGAATACCGTTTCTTTGTGTTTATTTGGTGTTTTGTTTTCCCTATGTGGGATGAGTTAATGAAACTGTACTTTTGTTGTTATATCTGTTGTGTTTGCTAGATAGTCCTCGTGTCTTGTTTTTTTTTATTTTTGCTGCCTATTTGAGTTATTACTGGTTTGGTGTACATGCCGTATTGGGAGAGAATCCATGTGGTTCTGTGATGAGTTATCAGTTGGGCTACACATATTGGCTGAGATGAGGTTTCTAGACCTAGAATTGCATTATCGTATAAGAATAAGGAGTGTTTGGAGGGGTGACTTTATTTACGCTCGGAATTGGGCAATGGCCCTTAACGGACGAGAGAGCTATTACCGGTATCCATATTGTTATTGGAAGCTATGGCGGTCAGAAGTTATTGTCGTGGGCATCACAATTGCGTGAAAAATCATGTGATTGTACCCTAGGTTGATATAGCTTGTTCAAGCTTATACAGGGTGTGAATGCGAAGTTCGAGTCTTGTTAGGAATTTCGGACGTTGGGAATTTGGTTCTAACGTTTATGAACTAAGGTCAAAATAATGACCTTCAATGATGTTGTGTGGTCAGACCTATATGGAATATGGTGACAAGGGATCACCTCCGGGTATGAGCGTGGTAAGGTGGAACAGTGATTCGAAGGCTTAGAAACAACTCTTGGCACATTCTAGGACGAACACATGTTTAAGTGGGGGAGAATATAATGACCCGGCCGGTCATTTTGAGCATTTGCATTCCGTTTAGCCATTTGAAGAGTTGGGTAGCTCCATATAATGTATTATGAATTGTGAGAATTGTCCGCTTTGGTTTTCAGGTGTTTCGGAATCAATTCGAAAGAATGAATTTCATGATGGAAGCTCTAAGTTGGAAGAGTTGACCAAGTTTGACTTTTTAATATTCGACCTCGGATCGGAGTTTTGTTGATTCTCTTAGGTCCGGATGGTGATTTTGGACTAGGGTGTATGCTCAGAATTTCATTTGGACATTTCTAGAAGGTTTCGACATAAATCGGCGAAAGTTAGAAATTTGAAGGTTTACAATGTTCATAATTTTGATTGAAAGTTGACTTTGATGATCTCAGGTTCGGATTGTGGTTCCGGAAATTTCAATAGCTTCTTTATGTCAGTTGGGACTTGTATGCAAGATTTGAGTTCATTCTGAATTGATTTGATATGGTTCGGTATGAGTTTTGTAAGTTGGAAGATTTAAAAATTCATAAGTTCGATTTGAGGTGCGATTCGTAATTTCTAAGTTGTTTGATGTGATTTGAGACTTCGAGTAGGTCCATAATATGTTTTGAGACAAATTGGTATATTCGGATGGTGTTCCGCGAGGCTCGGGTGAGTTTTGGGGTGGTTTCGGACCATTTTAGGCCATTTTTAATTGCTAATTTTTGGCTACAACAATGTGCATCGCGATCGCGAAGAAGAAATTTCTGCTGCACTGGGCTAACTTTAGAAGCTTATATCTTGAAATCTATAAGGATTTGATAGATAATCCAAAAATAAAAGTTGTAGGCCTTGATGTGTAGTTTTCATAATATAATACAAAAATAAAAGTTGTAGCCCTTGATGTGTAGTTTTCATAAAATTAAACCACTCGTCATTTGGAGTTTTGTATAAAATGTTATGTCCATTATACTAAAGGCTGTCTAAAAGAGTTGGGCAGCTTGTTCTTCGCGATCACGAAGCATTTTCTGCGATCACGAAAGACAATTTTGAGCTGAGAAAAGTTGTTCTTCGCGATTGCGAAGGGTAAATACCTGGGCAGAAGCTATATTTTGGGAGTTTCGGCTATTTTTATATATTTAGAGCTATGGAGCTCGGATTGAAGCAATATTTGAGGTGATGTTTACCATATAGATTGGGGTAAGTGTTCTCTACTTTATTTTGGTTAAATTATAGGAATCTATTGTTGTTTTTATCATTTTGGGTCGAAAATGGTAAAAATAATTAGACTCTAAAATGAAGATTTGAAAGGTGAATTGATATCAGAATTGATAAATTTGGTATGGTTGGACTCATATCGGAATGGATGTTCGGATTTCGTGAATTTGTTTGTCGGGTTCGAAAGTGTAGGCCCATGGTTGACTTTTGGTTGTAAAATTAAAAGTGACAATTTTATTATCCTGAATTCTTATCATAATTTAATGAATTAATTTGCCTTACCTTTCTTGCTAATTGCCCTACCTGTTTAGTTGAAGTTTTGTTTCCTTATTTCTGTGTTCACTATTTGTCTGTTGAACTCCTTACTTGGAGTTATTAAATTATGAAATATTTGGTTGTTGAAATTGATATTGAGATATAAAGGCCGTGATTTACATTGAGGCAAAGGTGTTAAATTGTGAAATGTTATTCTGTTGAGTTATTTACTTCCAGTTGTTTTGTTGAGACTTCGTATACATTTTGGCTGAGACGTGGGCTTCTTATTGTGGAAAATAATATTATTGTTGATTTCTTTGGCAAGTTGTGATAATTGAGAAGTTGAGATGCAATTTGTGATATGTTATTATATTGATACACATACGGTGGTATAAAGTCTGGGTGTTGAAACGAATGCGGTGAGATAAGGCGGGCTTGATACGCGTGGCTAGTAGGGAAACTACTAGAAGTCATGCGGTATGATATGGTGGGCTAAAACGTGGGATGATATTTCAATAGATGAGATTTCAAAAACTAAATGTAAAGGCTCCCACGGTGATATAAGGAAAGATTGTGAATTTATTTATATTTTGGGACTTCGAGGCGGTACCTCAGTAGTGACCCTTGTCGATATTTCTCTATTGTTGTACTTGCCTTTGGTTATTTTATTTTTTCGTGATGTGTAAATCTATCATGACCTAAAATTCGCTAGTCGTGATGGAACCTAACCCAATCCTCTATGTAAGCCAACTAATAACTATCCAAATTTCAATAATGTTAACAAGTCAATTAAACAGAGTAAATTGTCTGGATCTATTACATTTTTCAAGGACTGTTAGTACAAATCATGAGCTTCTAAGAGTAGAGATTTCAAAACTAATAGGAAATAAATACCTCTTCTGTTTGAAAAGTGCATAAACAGAGTTATATAATCTAAGGCTACCATGAACAAGAGACAACTACAATCAGGACGCCGGTACATCTTCCAATCTAGCTTTCATCGAACACAACAACATCGACATCTGAAATCTGCACGCAATGTGCAGGAAGTGTTAGTAGAGTACAACCGACCTCATGTACTCAATAAGTAACAAACCTAAACTTAGGTTGAAAGCAATGACAAGCTGGAACATAGGTCGGGTCCAATACCATTAACCAATAGCAGTTTTATAAAGTAAATAAATAAAGATATAGCTCAGAGATAAAGTGCTCAGCCTTTTCATAATTTTCCGAAAATAATTCCACTTTTCAAGTATACCAACGAAAGCCCAAATCCTTTACCGAAATCGTCAAAAATATGAATAAGTTTGAAAACTGTAACTTTTTCCCAAAAATTCTTTCAACAGTAAATATGATGTTTAATTTTCTTTCCCGATATCATGTGTGAGATACCTCTCTATAACCACATATCAATGTGTGTAAAAAGTCATGAATGACGTGATACCGTACAACATGAGGAAAAATGTATCTCTATGCATGTATGTCATGTGCATGTCAAATGCAATGAGACTCAGTAATAAAACCATATGCATACTCTCAGAGTATCAATTCACCCAGTTCTCCCAGTCACTCAGTCTTCACAGTCACTCAGTCTTCACAGTCACTCAGTCTTCACAATTACTCAGTCCTCACAGTCACTCAATTCTCCCAATCATTCGGCACTCGGCACTCAGTAGGTACCTGCGCTCACTGGGAGTGTGCAAACTCCGGAGAGGCTCCTTCAGCCAAAGTGCTATAACAAGCCAATCATGGCATAAATCAATCAGGCCTTCGGCCTCGCTAAAGCATAAATCAATAAAACATGTTGCGGTGTGCAGCCCGATCCTATAAATATCGTCACCATCAGGCCCTCAGCCTCACTCAGTCATCAATCTCTCCAGTCTCTTGGGTGTCACACCCCCTTTTTCTCGCGAAATCGGGTTTAGGACATTTGGGAGGACAATTCGTTCCCCTTTAGGAATTGGGTTTGAATTGGAGAGTCGCCACCTAATGATTAAAGTACATTAGGACACTAGGAAGGAATTGATCTAGAAACCAGAGATTGGGTAAGGGCTAGAAATTATCCAGAGGGGAAGGTGCTAGGCACCCCTCAGGATCCACTAGTGTGGTTCCCGGTCATGATACAATTATGACTTTAAGTAACAAGTAGGCAAATAGAACTTTTAAATATAAGAGGTTTTCACGTAATGGTTGCAAATAGATTAAAGTTTTAAAGAAAACAAAAGGAAGCTGAATTTTTGAGGAAAACAGTTTGAAAATTCTGAAAAAATAAACAAGTAAAGGGAGAGGGGGGGGGGTCATAGGTTTATAAATAATATGGATCACCCCACACAACATCCGGTAATCACTCCTCAAAGAAGGGCTACACGAGATGTTATCGTGTGGTCATCATATCTATATCTACCCTTTCCCACCCCGTTAAGGTATTAAAGCGCGGAATGGTTTCATTACTTATTGCATGCTATTACCCTCCCCATTCCTATCAGTCCTGGAGGTACTTGGGACTACTAATCCTAAAAGGGAGGGGTATGAGATTTTGCAGTTTTGAAGGACAAAATTCTAAGGCGACAATCAAAACATATATAGCAAGTATTGGGAAGGCATGTAAACAGATACGGCTCAAGTAAACTGATAATAGGTGAATTGGACTATAATTAGGCCCTAAAGAACCACCTTCTTGTATAGTTTTTATGGTAAAAAGTGATAACAAAATGCTCTGATTAGTGCTTTTCATGCTTTGCAGGCTATATACAATAAAAGAAGTCTATGGAGTACTTTTGGGATCAATTACGGAGAAAAAGAGGCCAATCTTACAATATCCGCTAAGTGCACCACGCGAAGGCAGCAAAACCAGAACTGGAGATGGACTGCCGCGGTCCCGGCGTAACCGCGGTCGGACCGCGGCAGAAGGCTGTTGCGAATTCTGAGAGGCTAGTTGGCCGCGGTCCTGGCGTAACCGCGGTAGGACTGCGATAGGAAGCAAAAAATTGAGGGACTGAAGTGCAAAACACGGGAATTTTAGCCCCAAACCCTATATTAAACAATAGAACTCGTCCAAGGGAGGCAGGCAATGTTTTAGAAAGTACTTTGGCAAGAAAAAAAAGTGTGAGAGATCACCCAAAACATCATATTTTCTTCTTCTTTTTATTTTTCTTGCAATTTTGATCATGAATATTTTCATAGTTTATTTACCCATTGTCATGAGTAGCTAAATCCTTTGTTTAGGGTTTTGACAGAACCTATTGAAGGATGAACTTTTTGATTATGTTAATATAGTCTGCCAGTTTAATCTCTATTTATTCAACTACGTGTTTGTTGTAGTTAATTGACAGGATCCTCAATTAGATGTGCCTATTTAGTATGCATAACTCGGGAGAGAGTGCATATGTAGGTAATTGTGAACAACATCACTCCCAAAGTATAAGAGGGATCTATAACTGCGGGTTTAAAGGCAGGATTAAGGATAACGAAGTCTTGGGTGCAATCTAAAATGAACTGTAATAAACAAAGCCGACTAGCGTATCTCGGGAGAGTGCGTCTAGTAAATTATCATGATTACTCGGGAGAGATTCACGATAATTTGAGTGTTCATGGTTGATAGAGATGTGTTGGTAAATCTATATGAAACATAAACATAAGGGATTCCATCAATAGGGGAAATCACTACCTTAGAACCTTCTCATTATTGTTCACAACTTAAGCATATTTAGTTTACAACTGTTTATTGACTTTCAATCTTAGTTATTAAATATACCATCAACTGTTATTCACAACGTTTGGGGAAGTTGATTCTAAAGAATTTAGTAAGTCCAACGAAAGTAATTGATAGGTTAATTCTCTGTGGATTCGACTCTGGGCATAAATACTCAGGTTATATTTGCAACGTCCGCATTGTCCTTTTGTAAGGCATAGTTGGGCGTGATCAAATTTTGCTTAAACCAAAGAGAGCATATAGTTTTAGTATGTCTTAAGTTGGTGTTCGGGAAGGCCTGCCATTTGCCAGCGGAACTTGAACATAGAGCGTGGTGGGCACTGAAACAGCTGAATCTAGACATCAAGGCTGCGGGCACAACGAGGATCACAGAATTGCATGAGCTCGACGAGTTCAGACACCTTGCTTTTGAGAGCACAAAGTTGTACAAGTAAAGAATGAAGAGGTTGCACGACAAGAACATTGTGGAGCGAAATTTCAATCCTGTAGATATTGTGTTGCTTTATAACTCACGATTAAGGCTATTTCCGGGTAAACTCAGGTCACGATGGTCTGGACCATTTAGAGTGGCCGAGGTTTTCCCTTCAGGTGCTGTCGAGATTGCCACAGAGAAAGACTCTCGTACATTTAGAGTCAATGGGTAGAGATTGAAACTATATGTGGGCATGAGCGAACCAAATGAAGTGTCTAAGCTACACCTGATTGAACCACAGAGGTTGAGCGAGCCTTAAATGCGCTCATCTGCGTCGTGCCGCGACATTAAATCAGGCGCTGCGTGGGAGGCAACCCACGAATGTGTTGTAAGTGTAATACATAACTTTATAAAAAAAGTAGCAGGAACACGCCCAGACCGCGGTCCCAGCGTAACTGCGGTAGGACCGCGGTCAAATACCCCCTCTAAAAGAGGTCTACCGCGGTCCCAGCGTAACCGCGGTAGGACCGCAGTCAAATACCCCCTCTGAAAGAGGTCTACCGCGGTCCCAGCATAACCACGGTAGGACCGCGGCAGACCAGCACGGGCCACATAAGTGCAGAATTTTTTTCCCTTTCCCCCCTTTTAATAAACCTAACCCCTCATTATTCCCCCATCCCCTTCTTTCTTCTCTTCTCTTTTTCACACTCTCTTATCCCTCAAACCCTCATTGTTGCCCCTCCTTTCTTCTCTATCTCTCTCTGTCCACCACCTATCCCTTCCATTCATCCTCAAGGTAAGCTTCTCTATTCTTTTCTCTTTCTTTTACATAACTTAGTGTAGTGTTTTAGTGTAATTTGTTTTCTTACTTTTTTTCTTTCGTTTTCTCCATTATTTGCTTCTTTTGGCCATGCTTGATGTTTAAATGGTTGGTCTTTCATTGTGCTTAACTTGGGGGCGATTTTTTGAAGGTTTGGAGGCCTAAACAAATTTTTTTGGGTGAAGCTTGGTGGAGCGGTCTAAATGGCCGAAAATTGGGGGTGTGTTGTAAAGTTTTGGAGCACTTTGAGCCCTTTTTAGTTTGTGGTGGTGGTAGCCAGAAGGTTGTCAACTTTGGGCACCTTCCTAATTGGGTATACTGGCATTGTTTGACAAAAGGAAACTGTTTGGTGCCATCGGGTGGCAAAGTCTGAGTACCCATCCGACTGGCACATGTTAGGATGCATCTGATTGTTACCCTGAATTGTTTGCAGGTAATATGGCCAGAAAAAGGCGAAAGAGCTCGACAAGCACTTCCCAAATGCCCACATATGATGCCACCAAGTTCCAGTCACAGGAGGCCGAGGACGCGTTTCATGCTAAGGCCACCAAAAGCTTTATCCTTGAGATTCCTGTTGACAGGGATGCCTTCCGTATGGAAAAAGCAGACATGTATGAGGAAATCAGACTAAGGGAGATGGAGTTCTTGTTTGATGAACCTGAGACGGCAAACCCGATGATAGTCCGGGAGTTCTATGCGAACTGCCCGGAAAATTTCTGTCGGTGTGTGATTGTGTAGGGCAGGGTGGTGGATGCCTCAATTCTGAAAATTCACCAGGTCTTGTAGCTGCCCCAGTTCACTAGTGAAATTGATCATTACCAAGACGCCCAAGGGGTCACTTGGGACACTATGATTGAGACAATCTGTGCAGGGGGTCGACCAATCTGGATACAGGAAAACATTACCCTTTACTCCAAGTCGTTCACACATGAGGCTAAGTGCTGGTTCACCATTATTTGTAGCCGGTTATTGCCCACGGGCAACACAATAGATGTGAACCACCTACGGGCTCTATTGGTGTGGTGCTTCATCACCAAGAAAGACTTTGATGGGGCGAGAATTATTGGAGATAAAATGATCCTTTGGTCACCTCTGCTATCTAAGGGGTTTTACTTCCGCTCACTTGTGACGAGGTTGTGTCTGCTGGATGGTGTCCCCACCAATCATACAGATGGAGTTTTGCCCGCAAAAGTGGCTTTCAGATCTTCAAAGATCACAGTGGGCAGAGATGCACCCACAACTATTGAGCTTGATGATGAGGATGACGCCCCAGCACCCATTGCACCATCTAGGAGATACTATGATGGAGCCGGATCCTCTCGGCAACCCCATACTGGGGCAGGGTTCTCTAGATCACAGTCCAGTCGACCCATGTTGCATTCTTTGGAGGAAGAGGTGGCAGATCTTCGCTCCTCGGTGGATGGCCTGCATGTGCATATGGATGCCATGTCTCAGCGGCATGCCAGGTCTGAGAGCCGGATGCTACCTTGGTTCTGTGCTTTGGGGAGGGCTTGTCATGTGGGTCCCAGCACCGTCTCCGACTTCGAGTGATGCTCAGCGACGTCTTCTTACCCTTATGCACTTTATTTGTGTTATGACATGGGGACATGCTATATTCTTTTTGTGTGGGGTGGGAGGCTTGATTTAGTGGTGTATTGTTAGTTTACATATACATTGGTTGTAAAATAAATAAATGTAGGAGATTCTTACTGAGGACGGACCACTTGGACAGTACTCTTGAGGGAAGTAGTCCATTTAGATTTTTTTTTTATTTTTCTTTTTAGGTAGTGTAGTAATACCTCCTTGGTTTTTCTTTTGACCACGGTTATTTTCCAAGGGCTTTTCTTGAACCGGGTTGGGTAGATTTTTCTTTAATATTTTTAGGACTCTATTGGACCAAGATGGGTGAAGGCAAGAATGCAACCTGCAATGTACACACCTGCAAATAACTAAAATGAACTTGAGGGTGCGACGTCTAGGCTCGTTTGTAGACTCGTAATTTTATGCCTTAATTCTGCACACCTTGTCTTTCTTGAATGCTCATGTGAGTGTGTTGACAAACTAATTCGAAATGAGTTACATGCCAAGTGTGTGTGAGATAATACTTGTATTCTGTGCTTGCATGCGATACCTAGAACTTGCCCTGTGTGTTTGCAAAGCGAAATAGAAGTTGTTTGGCCTTAGAGATGATTGAGGCATTTCCTTGTATAGCCTGTATAATTATGAATCCACCTGTACATATTGTCATAGTTAACCCCTTAGAGCCTGAAGCCTGTTCTTTGATAACCTTACAATAACCTACATCCCTGTGTTTGAATAGTTTGACTGTTTGAACCTGTACCTCCTAGAAACACTTGAATCGTTAAAGAGCATATAAAAGTCAAAGTGTGGGGTAGTAATGAAGTGGGAAAAAGAAAATTAGGAAAATACTTGAATGGTGCAATGGCTGTTAAAAAAAAAAGGCCCAGTTGCACCTAAAGAAAAGTGGGGGTAGCCTATGAAACAAGTGTGGAAGAATGATTGGGTTGAACATGGAAATTGGAATAAAGGGAACGATTGTATTAAAAGTGCTTAGGGAGGTTAGTCACTATATCCAAATATATCCTACCCGTCCCTTAGCCTACATTATAACCAAATAAAGACCTCTTGATCTTGGACTGAACAACTCGATTAGTAGAGTATTACACTAAGGTCAAGCTTATGGTGTATCTGTGTGGCATGTGAATGTTCTTTACTGAGAGTGAGTGGATTCGTTCTATCTATAGTTCCTTGTTGCTTGATTTTATATGTGTGGAACTTCTCTCAGAAATATGATGTGAGGGCATGTGACTCAGGAAGAAAAAGCGAGTTTTCACCCCTGTTTAGAGTAACTAGAGTAAGCACGAGTGTGACATGGCATTAGAGTCTTCATCTGAGGTGTAGCTGTTGCACTGCTTAGGTGGTTCTTTCATAATGGCGGGTGTGACATAAACTGGGTAATGCATCGAACGATTAGGCCTAGAAGTGTGGTTCAACTTGCTCGAGGACGAGCAAAGATTTAAGTGTGGGGTGTTGATAATAGGTGAATTGGACTATAATTAGGCCCTAAAGAACCACCTTCTTGTATAGTTTTTATGGTAAAAAGTGATAACAAAATGCTCTGATTAGTGCTTTTCATGCTTTGCAGGCTATATACAATAAAAGAAGTCTATGGAGTACTTTTGGGATCAATTACGGAGAAAAAGAGGCCAATCTTACAATATCCGCAAAGTGCACCACGCGAAGGCAACAAAACCAGAACTAGAGATGGACTGCCGCGGTCCCGGCGTAACCGCGGTCGGACCGCGGCAGAAGGCTATTGCGGATTCTAAGAGGCTAGTTGGCCGCGGTCCTGGGGTGTTGATATAGCTAAATCCTTTGTCTAGGGTTTTGATGGAACCTATTGAAGGATGAACTTCTTGATTATGTTAATATAGTTTGCCAGTTTAATCTCTATTTGTTCAACTACGTGTTTGTTGTAGTTAATTGATAGGATCCTCAATTAGTTGTGCCTATTTAGTATGCATAACTCGGGAGAGAGTGCATATGTAGGTAATTGTGAACAACATCACTCCCAAAGTATAAGAGGGATCTATAACTGCGGGTTTAAAGGCAGGATTAAGGATAACGAAGTCTTGGGTGCAATCTAAAATGAACTGTAATAAACAAAGCCGACTAGCGTATCTCGGGAGAGTGCGTCTAGTAAACTATCGTGATTACTCGGGAGAGATTCACGGTAATTTGAGTGTTCATGGTTGATAGAGATGTGTTGGTAAATCTAGATGAAACATAAACAGAAGGGATTCCATCAATAGAGGAAATCACTACCTTAGAACCTTCTCATTATTGTTCACAACTTAAGCATATTTAGTTTACCACTGTTTATTCACTTTCAATCTTAGTTATTAAATATACCATCAACTGTTATTCACAACGTTTGCGGAAGTTGATTCTAAAGAATTTTGTAAGTCCAACGAAAGTAATTGATAGGTTAATTCTCTGTGGATTCGACTCTAGACATAAATACTCAGGTTATATTTGCAACGTCCGCATTGTCCTTTTGTAAGGCATAGTTGGGCGTGACCATAAGCCTCCTTAAACCAAAGAGAGCATATAGTTTTAATATGTCTTACACGTACTGATTATGGTCTGATTAGACCTACCCGCTGGTAGTAATTATCAAAGACTAGCGCAGTTATAGCTTTTAACCTAAAGCTTGCCTAGGTGTTGGGCGAAACCTATAGGCATGATATATATTAGTTTCAGAAATAAAGCAGTAAACTACTTACAGGAAGGTTGCCAGTTTTTTACCAAGTTTTGCAGATTAAACTTAAAACAAGCGAGGCAATTCAGATTTGATTGATAGTTCCTATAGGCATATTTTCTAGGCGTGGTCAATTTAAAACATTGTCATTGGCGTACAGGAATCCTATAGGCAGGTCATCTATATGCAGTCAATTGTTTAAACCTATAAACTCATTTGCCTAGTGACAGATGCAAGTGCAAAATGCAGGAAATCCTATAGGCATATTATCTATATAATAATGCAGCAGTGCAGAAACCTATAGACATGGTCTCTATATAATGCAGAAGTGCAGAAATCTATAGACATGGTTTCTATGTAATGCAGAAGTGCAAAAACCTATAGACATGGTCTCAATGTAATGCAGAAGTGCAAAAACTTATAGACATGGTATTTATATGATGTAGAAGTGCAAAAAAAAAACTTATAGACATGGAATCTATATGAAATGCAGAATGCAAAAGCTGAAAGCAGGATACGTGAATGCAGAAGTATAGTAATCCCCTATGAACATGGTATCCACCCCTTTTGCATGCACGATTGACCCTCCCTTTTTCACTAACAGCCCTAATAGTTATTACAAATTATTACAACCTAGAATGAATAAGAATAGCAAAATTACATCAGCAATTAAAGTACAACCAAGGGGAGCCTAATTCAGACTCCAGGTTTGAAATATGAGATGAACCAACTCCAAAGATCAGGATCCCAAGCCTTTCTCTTATTTGGATGTGTCCGATTTCCCTAAGAACCTCAAATGGACTTCGGGCAGTGCTCACGCCCAAACACATATAGGATTAAGAACATAATGCAGTGTGGAAGGGCCAGCCCTCAAGTATCCAAGTTTAGAGGGAACTCAAGGTCCCAAGGCAAGGCTTATAGGAGGGGGGCAGAGCTTAGAAGCTAAGTGTAAGTGCAGAGTTTGAAAAGGGGAAAGGGGAAGTGGTAGAGAAACATGGATAGGCTAGTGGGCATACCTAGCAATGGGAAGTGCTAGCACACCCCACAAGCCTGTTAGAACACATTGTTTTGGGAGTCAGGATTCTCTAAGGGATCAAGTTCAGACATGAACAATAACTTGCATATTGTCATGTCATGAACTACAACTCAAATCACATATAGGGGAATAGGGGTACAGGGATTCATAGCAGAAACAAGTAAAAGAAATTAACATGCTAATTAAACATTCAACTCTATATAGACAGTAAAGTAGACATGGATGTAAAGGCTATAAGTGAACACATTGGGATGATGCTGAAGCTAAACTAGAACATACTAGTCTCAAAGAAACAAGTGAAAGAAAGTTGTAGTCTTGCAAAGCCAAAGTGCAAACAGGCAGCCAGAATGCTATGATCTTAGAAAAGAATCGTGAGGTTGTAAGGGTGAAGTATGAAGTGCAAAAGTGTTGAACTGAAGGTCAGTTAAAGTGCAGAAGGGTCATTCCCTTTTATAGTGCAGAAAGCAAGCAGAAATAGGTAAGAAAATAGTTTGAAAATTAATTACACAAGGTTTCCCCCTAATTAAGGGATTCTGATTTCAAACGGGCAACACTAATTAAGGAAATGGATTCATCAAACACTTTTTCAAATCAGCATAAAAGGGATAAATACATAAAGGTCTATTTAAGGACAGGGGCTTGACAGCACACGGTTTGTGCAAATAAGGAAAGGAAATCAGTTAACAGCCAAGAAAATCGAAAGTTGAAGATTTTGTATAAATGAACCAAGTCATAAAAATGGGAAAGATTTCGACTTAAGAAAAATCAGTGCCAATCAATTAGACTTATTAAAAGGAATTCTGACTCAATCACAAGTTGGAAAACCATTCTGAAGAAAGATTCCTCATATATAAAAGCATACAGACACGTTAAACATGAA
Source organism: Nicotiana tabacum (assembly GCF_000715075.1). NCBI lineage: Eukaryota > Viridiplantae > Streptophyta > Magnoliopsida > Solanales > Solanaceae > Nicotiana > Nicotiana tabacum. The sequence continues at coordinate 9,628,826 of NC_134089.1, forward strand.
GAAATTTGTCATGCTATTCAGAAGAGTCTAGTATAGGAGAATTAGAATTGTGTGCAAACAAAAGAAGTTCACACTTAGTTTATAGACCCAGAAATAAGTCTAAAAGAGCCAAGGGTCCTCAAACATAACCCTAGTTTGATCATATGACCAAACTCGGAGGAAATCCCCAAATTCTAATGAGAGAATACGAAACGTGTTTAAGAAAACCTTTCATATGACCAAACTCGAGTTGAATACAGAGATGAGGAGGCATCAGGCTCAGAGATTTCCTTTCAGAATCTCATGAGAAGACAAGAAAATACAAATAATAATCGAAGCAGACAGAGCATAGGAGTATAATGAGAGAATAGTCATAACAGTAGAAGAAACGTATTTAAGAAAACCTTTTAGAAAGGACTTAAACAGAATTCAGTAGAAGGCAAACAACACTTAAGAACTCATTAGGAAATACATACAGTAGAAGAACACAAAAATACTGGAAAAGCATAGCAAAAGATCATATAGGAAGATACAACAAGATAAACATGCGAGCATGGTACAAAACACAGTAGAAAAACAAAGCACAGGAGAACATGCATAATAAGAAAAACATACAAACACAGTAGAAGAACATGCGTGGTAGAAAAGAAAACATCAGAACATAGTATAGACAAATACACACAACGAAAAGAAGAAGAAAAGTCAGAGAAACATTTTAAGCTTTTCAGAAAACCCTAAATTGGAAAGAAGTGATTTTTGAAAGAAAAATTAGGAAAATGTTTAAAAACTCAAGTAGAGCACATATATAGAACAAATATAAGAAAATAATCAGAGAAAACCTCGAATAGCTAGGGTTTCAGAGGATCCCTAAAGCGAGAAAGGCTTGGAAAAGGTCCGATCTGAGTCAGATAAGTCAGAAATAGGCTCATAATGCTTGGATATGCCGGAGCAAGGCAGGAGAGGCCATAGAACCTCGAATCGGAGAGGATCTAAACGGACACCATTGAGGTCAGACCTCGAAACTTCGAACACCAAGTGCTTAAGAGCAGAGGGAGATGAGTTTAAGCCATCCATGTCTTGAGAGGCCATGGATTCCGGTGAGCTGAAGGTAAAAGACAGTAGGAGATAATTAGGGTTTCAAGAACCTTTGAGAGAGTTTGAGAGATGGGATAGGGTTGGTGAGAAATGGGATAGGGTTGGGGGTGTTTGGAAATTAAAAACGAAAGGGGAAATTCTGGTCATTGATCGAAATGATCAATGAGCTGGATCAAAAGGGGAAACCAGGCGTGTTGGATAAGCGGTTTAGGGGCGGGTCATTTTAGGAATTGGGCTGGCCCATTTGAATTTGAAATTGGGGTTAATTGGGGCTGATTTTAGGCTAAAATTGAAATGAAATAGGGCTAGAATCTAAATAACCACTTTTTCCTTTTATTTTTATAAAAATAGTAAAATGATTTCTGAAAACAAATTAAAAATATTAAATTAATTAATAATGTATAAATATTAAATTAAAGATACTAGAATCAATTTTGTAATTATAAACGTAATTAAATCTTAAGATAGGCTAAAATTGCAATCATATGCAATTTAGCTTTAAAATACTAAATAAATTTGTAAAAATGCGTAAAAATTACCTTAGCTATATTTTGGTATAAATGTGAGAATAAAATAAGTTATTCACCAAAATGATGATTTTGGAAATAACTATTAGTTTTTGTACTGCTAAAATGGGCAATAAATTGATTTAATTTTTTTTTTAAAAATTAGGAAAAAATACTAAAACACTTGGGCATACTTATATATGCTATTTTGAAAGTATTTTTCATATATAAAATGCATAGGAAAAAATTGGGTATCAACAACTGCCCCTCTTTACCCGGAAAGGATGAAATAGTTGTCGGGTAAAGATGTGATGGCCAATTTGACCGAACGAACTGGTTTGAAGAGGTTGACTGTGCTCTGGTTCCTGAGCTGCCTACGTATCCCTGGTCTTATAGGAATCAGGCCATATGTAGTTCAGGATTCGTCGGCGGAATATGCCGATGGAGATTTTTCAAGAACGGACGAGATATTCGGGTTGGGATGGATGGAGAGCTGTGGGAACTGGAGCGGGGTTGCTCCTGCTGAGACGACAATTGCTCGCCGGTTTACCTATAAATAAGCAATATAGGTGTATATTGTGCATAAATTTAAACATGATGCAAGTTCTTGTTGGACCATGAATGTTGTCTTTGGATGGTTAGGATGACATCCTTGGACCATGATGTCCTGGGCGATAAAGCGTATAATAAAGGATTCGCGGGCCATGAAATAATGCTCTTGGGCTATGAGGATGATGCCTTCGAACCATGATGCCTTTGAATAATGATATTCAAAAGATTAAAAGGGATCCTCGGGCCATGGCATGGTGTTCTCGGACTATGCAAATGGTGCCTTTGAACGATGGTGCCCTCGGATAATTTGGCAATCTTTTAGCCCATGAGATGCACTAGGGTGGCGATATTTTATCCATGTAAATATAAATGAGGTGACGATCTTTCAGCCATGCAAGAAGTAAATGAAGGTGGCAATCTTTCAGCCATGTAAGAAGTAAATGAAAGTGACGATCTTTCAGCCATGCAAGAAGTAAATGAAAATGGCGATCTTTCAGCCATGCGAGATGGAGGTAGAGCTTAACCTCGGAAGGTAGAATGGTAGCCTTATGCAATGTAGAAAATGCAGATGGAGGTAGAGCTTAACCTCGAAAGGCAGAATGGTAGCCTTATGCAATGTAGAGAATGTAGATGGAGATAGAGCTTAGTCTCGAAAGGCAGAATGGTAGCCTTATGAAATACAGAGAATGCAGATGGAGACAGAGTTTAGTCTCGGAAGGTAGAATGGTAGCCTTATGAAATGCAGAGAATGTAGATGGAGACAGAGCTTAGTCTCGGAAGGCAGAATGGTAGCCTTATGCAATGCAGAGAATGCAGGTGGAGACAGAGCTTAGTCTCGGAAGGTAGAATGGTAGCCTTATGCAATGTAGAGAATGCAGATGGAGACAGAGCTTAGTCTCGGAAGGCAGAATGGTAGCCTTATGCAATGCAGAGAATGCAGATGGAGGTAGAGCTTAACCTCGAAAGGCAGAATGGTAGCCTTATGTAGGAAGTAAAATGGCAAATGGTAGTACAGTTTTCTTAGCTGATAGCAGATTGCGATATTGCGACTGTTGGGGATATTGTGTCTGCTGGGGACACTGCGTGCGGATAGCAGCTATGAGTAAGTGCAACGATTCTGAGCATAGTATTTCTGAGCAATGTGAGTCTCGTGAGTGTATAGTATATTTGATGATTTTGCAACTCAAGTGCCTGCATCCAAAGAAAATCGTGAGTTCTATAAAATGGGGAATGTTAGTTCGTATTTCCGCTGGTTCTGCTTGACCTGCTCGGCTCTGTTCCGGTGATACTGTACGTATCATTGGGGTAGCATTTCTAAACAGTGCGATTTCAGAAATACAAATGCATGATTTTAGAAAAATATATATGCATAATTAAGGATAATTTTCTTTAGATGAACCAACGACTGCGACGTCGTTCAAGACATTGCAACTTCTCTTGCTCCAGAATTTTGAGGGTCCTCCTCAAAATTCTGCCCCAGCTTCCAATTATGGGGGAAATGAAAATTTTATTGAATTGTGACCTAACCCATAGGGCTGCCTATGTATCCCCTCTCAAACGGGAATCAGGTCAGGCGTAGTTCAAATTAAATCATAAAGGAAAGCATAAAGATTACACATAGTATCGCTTCACTGTATCTGAATTGGTCGGCTTCGGCCAAACTTCTCCGTCTATTTCTGCAAGTATGAGGGCTCCTCCTGTTAGAACTCGGTGGACCATGTACGGACCCTGACAGTTGGGAGAGACTTCCCTTTGGCCTCGTCCTGATGCGGGAAAATCTTCTTTAACACTAGCTGCCCCGGTGTGAACTGTCTCGGCTTGACTCTTTTGTTGAAGGCTCTGGACATTCTGTTCTGATAAAGCTGACCATGGAAAACTGCATTCATTCTCTTTCCATCTATAAGAGCTAGCTATTCATAACGACTTTTCACCCATTCTACATTGTCAAGTTCAGCTTCATGTATGATCCTTAGGGAAGGAATTTCTACCTCAACGGGAATAACAACCTCTGTATCGTAAACCAACATATAGGGGGTTGCCCCGGTTGATGTACAGACTGTTGTGCGATACCCCAATAAAGCAAGTGATAACTTCTCGTGCCACTGCTTATGCTTCTCTATCATTTTCCTTAGTATCTTCTTGATATTCTTATTGGCGGCCTCTACGGCTCCGTTCATTTGAGGTCTGTAGGCTGTAGAATTCTTGTGTTTGATCCTGAAGGTTTCACACATGGCTTTCATCAAGTCACTATTGAGATTGGAACCATTATCAGTAATGATTGATTTTGGAATTCCGAACCGACAAACGGCACGGCCGCGGACGAAGTCTACTACGACTTTCTTAGTCACTGCCTTGTACGATGCTGGTTCAACCCATTTGGTGAAATAATCAATTGCCACTAGGATGAATTTGTGCCCATTTGATGCGGTAGGTTCTATTGGTCCGATAACATCCATTCCCTAAGCGGCGAATGGCCATGGTGAGCTTGTTGCATTAAGCTCGTTTAGAGGCACCTTTATCATATCTGCATGTATGTGACAGCGGTGGCACTTCTAGACATACTGGATGTAGTGTGTTTTCATAGTCATCCAAAAATAACCAGCTCAGAGTATCTTCTTGGCTAAGACAAAGCCATTTATATATGGCCGCAGGTCCCAACATGGATTTCTTCTAGTAATTTATATGCTTCCTTTGCGTCGACACATCTTAGTCATCCCAAATCAGGAGTGCTCCTGTACAGGATTCCTCCGTTGTGAAAGAAATTGTTGGATAACCTCCGATGCGTGTGCTTCTGAATAGAGTTTTCGAGCTCTGGGTATTCTCCTTTCGCCAAGTATTCCTTGATATCATGAAACCAAAGTTTTCCATCCACTTCTTCTTTGACATGAGCACATTAAGCTGGCTGATCGTAGATATTTACTGGAATAGGGTCAATGAAATTCTTATCTGGATGTTGTATCATGGATGATAGGGTAGCCAATGCATCGACAAACTCATTTTGGACTCTCGAAACATGCTGGAACTCTGTCTTTGTGAACCTCTTTCTAAACTCCTGTACGTGATGTAGATAATGGAGTATCTTGGAGTTCTTGGTCGCCCATTCTTCTCGAACCTGATGTATAAGCAAGTCTGAATCCCCGATCACTAGCAACCCTTGAATGTTCATGTCAATGGCCATCTTGAGTCCCAAGATGCAGGCCTCGTACTCAGCCATGTTGTTGGTGTAAGGGAATCTAAGTTTGGCAGACACCGGATAATGCTGACCGATTTCTGACACTAGGACTGCTCCTATGCCAACTCCTTTGAAATTTGTTGCTCCATCGAAAAACATTCTCCAACCGTCATAGGATTCTGTAATGTCTTCTTTTATGAATGATATCTCTTCATCAGGAAAATACGTCTTTAAGGATTCGTATTCTCCATCCACGGTATTCTTGACAAGATGATCTGCCAAAGCCTGTCCCTTGATTGTTTTCTGAGTTACGTAGACAATGTCGAATTCACTTAGCAGGATTTGCCACTTGGCTAGCGTGCCAGTGGGCATGGGTTTCTAAAATATGTACTTCAACGGATCCATCCTTGATATGAGATACATGGTATATGCACATAAATAATGCCTCAACTTCTGAGGTACTCAAGTCAGAGCACAACAGGTGCATTCTAACAGAGAATACCGGGCCTCGTAAGGGGTGAACGTCTTGCTAAGATAGTAGATGGCATGCTCCTTCCTCACTATTTCATCATGTTGCCTAAGAACATAACCGACCGCTCCATCTAGCACTGCAAGGTAGAGTAATAGAGGTTTACCCGTCTCGGGCGGGACCAAAACTGGTGGTGTTGACAGGTACTTCTTGATTCTGTAGAAGGCCCTCTGGCAGTCATCAGTCCATTTGGTAGTGGTGTCATTCTTCAACATTTTAAAGATTGGCTCACAGATGATAGTAGTTGAGCTATGAACTGGCTGATGTAGTTGAGTCTCCCCAAGAAACTCATTACTTCTTTCTTGTTCTTTGGTGGTGACAATTCTTGAATAGCTTTGACCTTTGATGGATCCAGTTCTATTCCTTGGTGACTCACAATAAACCCAAGTAGTTTTCCGGAAGGAACCCAAAATGCACATTTCGCGGGATTCAGCTTCAAGTTATACCTTCTCAGTCAATTGAAGAACCTCCTCAAATCTTCCATGTAATCAGTGTCTTTCTTGGATTAGATGATGACATCATCTACATACACTTTGATCTCTTTATGTATCATATCATGGAAAATGGTAGTCATGGCCCTCATGTAGGTGGCCCCAACATTCTTTTACCCGAACGACATCATCTTGTAACAGTACATTTCCCACGGTGTAATGAAAGACGTTTTCTCAGCGTCTTCTTCATCCATCTAGATATGATGATACCCAGCAAAACAATCCACGAATGACTGCAACTCATGCTTGGTGCAATTGTCAATCAGGATGTGTATGTTTGTCAAGAGGAAGTCGTCTTTTGGACTAGCTCGGTTGAGATCCCGATAGTCAACACAGACTTTGACCTTCCCGTCCTTCTTCGGCACTGGCACGATGCTGGCTAACCATGTCGGATATTCTACTACCCTAAGAACCTTAGCTTTGACTTGCTTAGTGACTTCTTCCTTGATTTTCAAACTCATGCCAGGCTTGAACTTTCTGAGCTTCTGCTTTACCGGTGGACATGTCGGATCAGTTGGCAGTTTGTGAGCCACAATAGATATACTTAGACCAGTCATGTCATCGTATGACCAAGCGAATATGTCTTCGTATTCCCTTAGAAATTCTGTGTATTCCTTCTTTTTTGATGGAGATAAGTGTACATTGATTCTCGTTTCTTTGACATTCTCTACATCTCCCAGGTTAACAATCTCGGTCTCATCCAGGTTGGACTTAGGTCTGTTCTCAAAATTTTCAACCTCTTTAACAATCTCTTCTGGTATGTTATCTTCCTCTGAATCTATGTCTGTTTGTTGCGTTATCTCGTTGCATGTCACAGTCATTGGTTCATCAAGATAAGTAATAGTAATGCCCGAGGCTTTCCGGGCTCTAGTGGTTCTGTTGGTCCAATATTTGAGGCATGCTCCTCGGCTTACGGCTTGTATAAAAAGGCCTTCCTCCCCCTCCTCCTTGAAAATGACACGGCAATCCATGTTATCATCTTCCACGAATAAATTCCTCATTTATGCCAGTGCTTCCTCTTCTTCCGACCCATATATAACATCGGCTGGCTGGAAAGTCTGTTCTAAATGGGGTATCGGCTGCTCCAGTAGGTAGTAAGGGCCGCGCCATGGTGGCGACCAGTTGTTGAATTCCCTCCAAGTATACACGTATCCCAAACCGAAAGTGGTGCCATGTTTCTTCAGTTTGATCGGCTTGGCAATTCCTTGGAGGTTCTTGCCAAGTCCCTTGCTAGGCTCATATTCGCTCCAGTTCAATATGCTTTCAATTTTGTTGTCCCACCATTTGTCTTTGTCAATGGCGTTGACTCGCTCGATGTGGTGATAGGTTTCCCCCGCCTATCTTTCTCCTTCCTCCAATCGCTGGGATGGTTTGGCGACTGTATCACCCAATGTTTTCTCATATACCCATAAATCATAACACAACCCTTATCCAAAATTTCCTTTACTCGAATCATCCTCAATCTCAACCTCTATAATCCATAACTGATTCATCAGTATACCTCAAACTAAAACAAATACAACACATAACCGTACAATCAACTTATTAATAGCAGACTCCCCCACTTGGCTCAAAGCCATAGATCAAAACACATAGTAGCTCAAAATGCCCATACTCTATTGATGCCATAATACCATAGTGAGATTCAACTAAATCCTTCATAAGCTCATGCAATACAAGCCATCTAGTACCTCAAATCTTCTGCAAATCTTGCATTAACCCTTGTAACAGTCAAACCAACTCTCATAAGCGATCCAAACTCAAATTGCAACACGTATAATTCATTGGCAAATGAGGACGCACTACAAAATGACATAGGGATCACACAACCCTTAGGACACCCCGGAGGAGATAACCCACCTGCTTCGTCTCCAACTGACATCTCTTTATACCCTTCCACAATCATAACCATTATGCATTCACTTAATCTTCTTGAGTCTGAACTCATATCATGACATGAAAAGCTACTTCACTCCTCAACTAAATAACATGAAAATATCTTTCAACACACCCATAACTCGAGGCTATACGTCAAATCAAGATGGAAATCTAGCACCCAATAGTTCTTTCTACACCTCAATCAAACCCTTCCCGTTAGGTTCAAACCATATGAACACATCTCGCAGTCACATCATACTCATCACGTATCCATCCAGCCATAAATTACACTAATAGGGACACTACCGGACATATAAATCCAAAAGCACGTTCACATAAAATCGGTACCTCAATGCTTAAGCTACAATCAGGATCCAGCCTCAAGTCCTCCAAACTGGCCCATCATCAGCATATCGAAATCACATCTCGCACCTCTTTCAGGGAATCACAAGCTGTCGATGTACAACTGATACAGAGCGCTCATATGTGCATACGAATGAGTGGAAGGACTTCAAAGAGTTACACCTCAAGATAAATCAATGTCACACGATAAGGAAAGAAATATAGGAAGTATATCCTAAATGTCTTGTAGCCTCTCAAAGATATGTATGGACATCATCATATCGATCCGCAAGACTCTACTAGATATTTGCTCATGACTTGTAGAACCTATGTACCTAGAGCTCTAATACCAATCTGTCACGACCCAAAATCCGCTAGTCGTGATGGCACCTAACCCAACCCGCTAGGTAAGCAACTAATAACTATCCAAATTTCAATAATGTTAACAAGTCAATTAAATAGAGTAAATTATCTGGATATATTACATTTCCCAAGGACTGGTAGTACAAATCATGAGTTTCTAAGAGTAGAGATTTCAAAGCTGATATGAAATAAATACATCTTCTGTTTGAAATGTGCATAAATAGAGTTATATAATCTAAGGCTACCATGAACAAGAGGCAGTTACAACCGGGACACCGTTACATCTTCTAATCCAACTTCCATCGAACACAGCAACATCGACATTCATAATCTGCACGCAATGTGCAGGAAGTGTAGTATGATCAAAACTGACCCCATGTACTCAATAAGTAACAAACCTAAACTTAGGTTGAAAGCAATGACGAGTTGGAACATAGGTCGGGTCCAACACCAATAACCAATAATAGTTCATAACAGTGTAAAGCAAATAAATAAAGAAATAGCTCAGAGATAAAGTGCTCAGTCTTTTCATAGTTTTCCAAAAACAGTTCCACCTATCAAGTATACCAATGAAAGCCCAAATCCTTTACCGAAATCGTCTAAAATATGAGTAAGTTTCAACGGTAAATATGATATTTCATTTTCCTTCCAGATAGCATGTGTGAAATACCTCTCTATAACCACATATCAATGTGTGTAAAAAGTCATGAATGACGTGATACCGTACAACATGAGGAAAAATGCATCTCTATGCCTGTATGTCATGTGCATGTCAAATGTGATGTGACTCAATAATAAAACTATATGCATACGCTCAGAGTGTCAATTCACTCAGTCCTCCCAGTCTCTCAATCCTCCCAATCACTCGGCACTCATCACTCGGCACTTGCACTCAGTAGGTACCTGCGCTTACTGGGGGTATGCAGACTTCGGAGGGACTCCTTCAGCCCAAGTGCTATAACAAGACAATCATGGAATAAATCAATCAGGACCTCGGCCTCGCTCAAGCATAAATCAATAAAGCATGTTGCGGCATGCTTCCCGATCCCATAAATATCCTCACCTTCAGGCCCTCGGCCTCACTCAATCGTCAATCTCTCCAGTCTCTCGGGCTCTCAATGTCATGAAACTAGCCCGACAATGATATGATGTATCAATAAATAACAACTGAGACTGAGATATGATATGAATACATGAATATGACTGAGTATGAAATATCAATAAAATCAGTGAGGTGACCGCAAGGAACGACCACTATGGGTCATAACGATATCAGCATAAAGCCTAAACATGATATCTAGCATGATTGGCAGCTCAATTAAATAATCACATGGTGAAAACACAGATATCAACAAACTAGGGCCACTAAACAGTTCCAGGGAAACCACGGAGTCACAATTCACAGGGTGCACGCCCACACGCTCGTAACCTAGCATGTGCGTCACCACAATACCAACCACACAACACATAATTTGGGGTTTCATACCCTCAGCACTAAATTTAGAAGAGTTACTTATCTTAAACAAGCTAATTCCAACGCCGGTGTCACGACTTGAATTTTCCACCGTCAGGACCGTAATGGCGCGTAACATCGCACTCGCTAGGTAAGCCAACGCTAGAGTTATAATCACCGTTTGCCTTTATATTTTCATAATTAAGATTAACAAAGTCTGATCAAACAGAAATAAAAGCGGAAGTACATATTTAACTAATTAACCTTATACTATCAATCAATCCGAAATAGTTACCACCCAGAAACTGGTGTCACAACTCACGTTCTACGAATAACTACAAATATGGGTTAGAAAGAAAATACATCTATCTCGAATAAAGTAAAATTGAAATGAAGTAAACATAGGAGAGGATACCAGGGCCTACGGATGCCTACAGGACTACCTTGGGTCTCTTCAGTGAAGTATCAGCAACCGATCTTTCGATCCGCCACTACCAGCTCCAAAATCTGCACAGAAAGTGCAGAGTGCAGAATCAGTACAATCGTCCCCATGTACTGGTAAATGCCGAGCCAACCTCGACGAAGTAGTGACGAGGCTACGGCGGGGCATAAATAATATATCCTGCAATAGTTTATACTAAGGCAAAAATAAAATACGGAATGAAATAGGACAGTAACTTGCATTAAATAAATATGGAATCCAGCTCATCTATAACCAATCCTTAAGAGAGTTTCAACACCACAATAATGAATCTTACCAGAAGAAGAATACCTAAACAACAAATGATGCGGAGTGCATCCCGCTCACACCATATAATCAATAATAATATGAGCATTCACTCTTATTTCTACTTGTTGCGGTGTGTAACCCAATCTCACCAGTCCACCCTTATTACTCCTTGTTACGGCGCGCAACCCGATCCCATCAGACAATCACATTTTATCCTTATTCCTCCTATTGTGGCGCGCAACCCAATCCTACCATGTCAGTACCAATCACAAAATAAGAACAAGTGTTTCACAAATTAACTTAAAACCCCTCCACAACGTTTATACCTCAAACTCAAACAACGAAAAATCTATACAATTATAAAACTTCATCAGTTAATACTACGCAGCGAGACTAACCAAGGTATACCATGAAGTACCAATAAACCAACTTAAACTAACAATGTAATATAATAAAACTATGGAACAATTAATAAGTTCAATAGAAGAAAAACAACAACATTTAATAAGAAGCAATTAGACATGGAAGCATCAATAAGTAAGTAGTAGTTAAGAAAGGAAAACAATATATTAGAAACGAGGAAGGGAACAGGCTAAACAGATAACTTGGCGGTGCATAGGCACTCATCACCATACCTATACACCACACACATGGAATTTCATATAGAAAATAAGTCGGGGATCCCTAATCCCTCGAGTCAAGATTAGATCAAACACTTACCCCAAGCCAACGGTATTTCAAAGCTCAATTACCGCTTTACCTCTCGATTCCACCTCCAATCCATTCGTATTTAGTTATAATTAACTTAATAACATCAATTAACGCTAAAGAGATCAATTCCAATGCATAATTAGAGATTCCCCAACATTTCCCGCCAAAAGTCAAAAATCAACCCCGGCCCCGCTTAGTCAAAACCCAACATTCGGACCAAAACCCGATTACCCATTCACCCCTGAGCCCGGATATACAATTGGTTTTGGAATCCAGCCTCAATTTGAGGTCTAAATCCCCAAATTTCAAAATTCCTAAGTCTAACCCAAAAACACCCAATTCCACTATGAAAAACCCTAGATTCTGCGATGAAATTTTGTAAAAAGATGAAATAGATTGAAATAAATGAGTTAAGAATCATTTATCTATGATTTGGGAGAAGAACGTTCCCTAGCAAAATCTCCTCTTGAAGTTTAGGTTTTGAAAAATGGGAGAATGAATGAAAAACCCTATCTAAGACCCTTTTACTTGGCTGCAGATGTCGCAATTGCGACCTGCGCTTTGCAATTGTGAAGCTCGTAAATGCAAAGGAGCCATCGCAAATGTGAAGCCCTTCACAGTCCTGCTGCCTTCGCACATATGAAGAAATGTCGCATTTGCGAACACTGTTCCTTGCAAATGCGCTCGCAAATGCAAGTGGAAGATCACATTTGCGATCATACGCCTTCCCAGACTCCCTTAGCAATTGCGAAGATTTGTTCGCATTTGCGAACTCTGATAGCCCAGACTTTCTTCGAAATTGCGATAAATACTTCGCAATTTCCATGTCTGCTTGGTTCGCATTTGCGAAGCCTAATCTCGCAATTATGAGATCAGAGGCCTACTATAGACAACAGATACACCAGTCCAGACGAGCAGCTGCTCGCTACTAATCTTGAAAGAGCGCCATGGTATGCAGATTTTGCAAATTACCTGGCCTGCAGTATAGTTCCATATGACCTTTCATCTGTACAAAAGAAAAAAGTTTTATCGTGACTGCCGCATGTATTATTGGGACGAGCCTTACCTGTTTAGAATTTGTGTTGACAATATGATCTGGAGGTGTGTCCCGAGATAGAACAATCTTCTATTTTGCAGGCTTGTCACGCATCGGCTTATGGAGGACATTTTGGAGGGGTCAGGACAGCTGCGAAAGTGCTTAAGACCGGATTCTTTTGTCCAACAGTGTTTAAAGATGCGCACCAATGGGTGAAGGGCTGCAATGAATGTTAGCGGACCGGGAACATTTTCCATCGCTATGAGATGCCCATGAACCCAATTCAAGAGGTGGAAGTGTTTGATGTCTGGGGGATTGACTTCATGGGTCCCTTCATCAGCTCCTATGACAATAAGTACACACTTGTTGCTGTGGATTACGTGTCCAAATAGGTAGAAGCTGCAGCGTTGCCCACTAATGATGCAAGAGTAGTGGTGGGGTTTTTGAAGAAGAACATATTCACCAGATTTGGGACACCAAGAGCGATTATCAGTGACAGAGGCACTCACTTTTATAATAGAGCTTTCGAGAAGTTGCTTGCAAAGTATGATGTACGCCACAAGGTGGCTACCCCTTATCACCCGCAAACTAGTGGGCAGGTTGAAGTTTCCAACATAGAGATAAAGAGTGTGCTAACCAAGACTGTGAACGACACAAGAACTGATTGGGAGAAAAAGTTAGATGATGCACTCTGGGCCTATAGAACTACTTTTAAAACACCGATTGGTATGTCACCATATAAGTTGGTGTTCGGGAAGGCCTGCCATTTGCCAGTGGAACTTGAACATAGAGCGTGGTGGGCACTGAAACAGCTGAATCTAGACATCAAGGCTGCTGGCACAATTAGGATCACAGAATTGCATGAGCTCAACGAGTTCAGACACCTTGCTTTTGAGAGCACAAAGTTGTACAAGGAAAGAATGAAGAGGTTGCACGACAAGAACATTGTGGAGAGAAATTTCAATCCTGGAGATATGGTGTTGCTTTATAACTCACGATTAAGGCTATTTCCGGGTAAACTCAGGTCACGATGGTTTGGACCATTTAGAGTGGCCGAGGTTTTCCCTTCAGGTGCTGTCGAGATTGCCACAGAGAAAGACTCTCGTACATTTAGAGTCAATGGGTAGAGATTGAAACTATATGTGGGCATGAGCGAACCGAATGAAGTGTCTGAGCTACACCTGATTGAACCACAGAGGTTGAGCGAGCCTTAAATGCTCTCATCTGCGTCGTGCCGCGACATTAAATTAGGCGCTGCGTGGGAGGCAACCCACGAATGTGTTGTAAGTGTAATGCATAACTTCATAAAAAAAATTTAAAAAAAAGTAGCAGGAACACGTCCAGACCGTGGTCCCAGCATAACTGCGGTAGGACCGCGGTCAAATACCCCCTCTAAAAGAGGTCTACCGCGGTAGGACCACGGTCAAATACCCCCTCTAAAAGAGGTCTACCGCGGTCCCAGCATAACCGCGGTAGGACCGCGGTAGACCAGCGCGGGCACGTAAGTGCAGAATTGTTTTCCCTTCCCCCCCCCCCCTTTTAATAAACCTAACCCCCCACTATTCCCCCATCCCCTTCTTTCTTCTCTTCTCTCTTTCACACTCTCTTATCCCTCAAACCCCCATTGTTGCCCCTCCTTTCTTCTCTATCTCTCTCTGTCCACCACCTATCCCTTCCATTCATCCTCAAGGTAAGCTTCTCTATTCTTTTCTCTTTCTTTTACATAACTTAGTGTAGTGTTTTAGTGTAATTTTTTTTCTTACTTTTTTTCTTTCGTTTTCTCCATTATTTGCTTCTTTTGGCCATGCTTGATGTTTAAATGGTTGGGCTTTCATTGTGCTTAACTTGGGGGCGATTTTTAGAAGGTTTGGAGGCCTAAACAAATTTTTTAGGGTGAAGCTTGGTGGAGGGGTCTAAATGGCCAAAAATTGGGGGTGTGTTGTAAAGTTTTGGAGCACTTTGAGCCCTTCTTAGTTTGTGGTGGTGGTAGCCAGAAGGTTGTCAACTTTGGGCACCTTCCTAATTGGGTATACTGGCATTGTTTGACAAAAGGAAACTGTTTGGTGCCATTGGGTGGAGGAATCTGAGTACCCATCCGACTGGCACATGTTAGGATGCATATGATTGTTACCCTGAATTGTCTGCAGGTAATATGGCCCGAAAAAGGCGAAAGAGCTCGACAAGCACTTCCCAAATGCCCACATATGATGCCACCAGGTTCCATTCACAGGAGGCCGAGGACGCGTTTCATGCTAAGGCCACCAAAAGCTTTATCCTTGAGATTCCTGTTGACAGGGCTACCTTCCATATGGAAAAAGCAGACATATATGAGGAAATCAGACGGAGGGAGATGGAGTTCTTGTTTGATGAACCTGAGACGACAAACCCGATGATAGTCCGGGAGTTCTATGCGAACTGCCCGGAAAATTTCTGTCGGTCTGTGATTGTGTGGGGCAGGGTGGTGGATGCCTCAATTCTGAAAATTCACTAGGTCTTGTAGCTGCCCCAGTTCACTAGTGAAATTGATCATTCCCAAGACGCCCAAGGGGTCACTTGGGACACTATGATTGAGACAATCTGCGCAAGGGGTCGACCAATCTGGATACAGGAAAACATTACCCTTTACTCCAAGTCGTTCACACATGAGGCTAAGTGTTGGTTCACCATTATTTGTAGCCGGTTATTGCCCACGGGCAACACAACAGATGTGAACCACCTACGGGCTCTATTGGTGTGGTGCTTCGTCACCAAGAAAGACTTTGATGGGGCGAGAATTATTGGAGATGAAATGATCCTTCGGTCACCTCTGCTATCTAAGGGGTTTTACTTCCCCTCACTTGTGACGAGGTTGTGTCTGCTGGATGGTGTCCCCACCAATCCTACAGATGGAGTTTTGCCCGCAAAAATGGCTTTCAGATCTTCAAAGATCACAGTGGGCAGAGATGCACCCACAACCATTGAGTTTGATGATGAGGATGACGCCCCAGCACCCATGGAACCATCTAGGAGATACTATGATGGAGCTGGATCCTCTCGGCAACCCCATACTGGGGCAGGGTTCTCTAGATCACAGTCCAGCCGACCCATGTTGCATTCTTTGGAGGAAGAGGTGGCAGATCTTCGCTCCTCGGTGGATGGCCTGCATGTGCATATGGATGCCATGTCTCAGCGGCATGCCATGTCTGAGAGTCGGATGCTACCTTGGTTTTGTGCTTTGGGGAGGGCTTGTTATGTGGATCCCAGCACCGTCTCCGACTCCGAGTGATGCTCAGGGAAGTCTTCTTACCCTTCTACACTTTATTTGTGTTATGACATGGGGACATGCCATATTCTTTTTGTGTGGGGTAGGAGACTTGATTTAGTAGTGTATTGTTAGTGTACATATACATTGGTTGTAAAATAAATAAATGTAGGAGACTCTTCCTGAGGACAGACCACTTGGACAGTACTCTTGAGGGAAGTAGTCCATTTAGATTTTTATTTTTATTTTTCTTTTTAGGTAGTGTAGTAATTCCTCCTTGGTTTTTCTTTTGACCATGGTTCTTTTCCAGGGGCTTTTCTTGAACCGGATTGGGTAGATTTTTCTTTAATATTTTTAGGACTCTATTGGACCAAGATGGGTGAAGGCAAGAATGCAACATGTAATGTACACACCTGCAAATAACTAAAACAAACTTGAGGGTGCGACATCTAGGCTCGTTTGTAGACTCGTAATTTTATGCCTTAATTCTGCACACCTTGTCTTTCTTGAATGCTCATGTGAGTGTGTTGACAAACTAATTCGAAATGAGTTACATGCCAAGTGTGTGTGAGATAATACTTGTATTCTGTGCTTGCATGCGATACCTAGAACTTTCCCTGTGTGTTTGCAAAGCAAAATAGAAGTTGTTTGGCCTTAGAGATGATTGAGGCATTTCCTTGTATAGCTTGTATAATTATGAATCCACCTGTACATATTGTCATAGTTAACCCCTTAGAGCCTGAAGCCTGTTCTTTGATAACCTTACAACAACCTACATCCCTGTGTTTGAATAGTTTGACTGTTTGAACCTGTACCTCCTAGAAACACTTGAATCGTTAAAGAGCATATAAAAGTCAAAGTGTGGGGTAGTAATGAAGTGGGAAAAAGAAAATCAGGAAAATACTTGAATGGTGCAATGGCCTTTAAAAACAAAAAGGCCAGTTGCACCTAAAGAAAAGTGGGGGTAGCCTATGAAACAAGTGTGGAAGAATGACTG
Source organism: Nicotiana tabacum (assembly GCF_000715075.1). Classification (NCBI taxonomy): domain Eukaryota; kingdom Viridiplantae; phylum Streptophyta; class Magnoliopsida; order Solanales; family Solanaceae; genus Nicotiana; species Nicotiana tabacum. The sequence continues at coordinate 9,645,901 of NC_134089.1, forward strand.
GGTTGAACATGGAAATTGGAATAAAGGGAACGATTGTATTAAAAGTGCTTAGGGAGGTTAGTCACTATATCCAAATATATTCTACCCGTACCTTAGCCTACATTATAACCAAATAAAGACCTCTTGATCTTGGACTGAACAACTCGATTAGTAGAGTATTACACTAAGGTCAAGCTTATGGTGTATCTGTGTGGCATGTGAATGTTCTTTACTGAGAGTGAGTGGATTCGTTCTATCTATAGTTCCTTGTTGCTTGATTTTATATGTGTGGAACTTCTCTCAGAAATATGATGTGAGGGCATGTGACTCAGGAAGAAAAAGCGAGTTTTCACCCTTGTTTAGAGTAAATAAAGTAAGCACGAGTGTGACATGGCATTAGAGTCTTCATCTGAGGTGTGGCTGTTGCACTGCTTAGGTGGTTCTTTCATAATAGCGGGTGTGACATAAACTGGGTAATGCATCGAACGATTAGGCCTAGAAGTGTGGTTCAACTTGCTCGAGGACGAGCAAAGATTTAAGTGTGGGGTGTTGATGATAGGTGAATTGGACTATAATTAGGCCCTAAAGAACCACCTTCTTGTATAGTTTTTATGGTAAAAAGTGATAACAAAATGCTCTGATTAGTGCTTTTTATGCTTTGCAGGATATATACAATAAAAGAAAGTCTATGGAGTACTTTTGGGATCAATTACGGAGAAAAAGAGGCCAATCTTACAATATCCGCTAAGTGCACCACGCGAAGGCAACAAAACCAGAACTAGAGATGGACTGTCGCGGTCTCGGCGTAACCGCGGTCGAACGGCGGCAGAAGGCTGTTGCGGATTCTAAGAGGCTAGTTGGCCGCGGTCCTGGGGTTTTGATGTAGCTAAATCCTTTGTCTAGGGTTTTGATGGAACCTATTGAAGGATGAACTTCTTGATTATGTTAATATAGTTTTCCAGTTTAATCTCTATTTGTTCAACTACGTGTTTGTTGTAGTTAATTGATAGGATCCTCAATTAGCTGTGCCTATTTAGTATGCATAACTCGGGAGAGAGTGCATATGTAGGTAATTGTGAACAACATCACTCCCAAAGTATAAGAGCGATCTATAACTGCGGGTTTAAAGGCAGGATTAAGGATAACGAAGTCTTGGGTGCAATCTAAAGTGAACTGTAATAAATAAAGCCAGCTAGTGTATCTCGAGAGAGTGCGTCTAGTAAATTATCGTGATTACTCAGGAGAGATTCACGATAATTTGAGTGTTCATGGTTGATAGAGATGTGTTGGTAAATCTATATGAAACATAAACAGAAGGGATTCCATCAATAGGGGAAATCACTACCTTAGAACCTTCTCATTATTGTTCACAACTTAAGCATATTTAGTTTACCACTGTTTATTCACTTTCAATCTTAGTTATTAAATATACCATCAACTGTTATTCACAACGTTTGCGGAAGTTGATTCTAAAGAATTTTGTAAGTCCAACGAAAGTAATTGATAGGTTAATTCTCTGTGGATTCGACTCTAGGCATAAATACTCAGGTTATATTTGCAACGTCCGCATTGTCCTTTTGTAAGGCATAGTTGGGCGTGACCATAAGCCTCCTTAAACCAAAGAGAGCATATAGTTTTAGTATGTCTTACACGTACTGATTATGGTCTGATTAAATTTAAAAGGGTTAAAGCAGGCTGATTTATCACATATTTTCAGATAAGAAGTCCGAATTAGACCTACCCGCTGGTAGTAATTATCAAAGACTAGCGCAGTTATAGCTTTTACCCTAAAGCTTGCCTAGGTGTTGGGCGAAACCTATAGGCATGATATATATTAGTTTCAGAAATAAAGTAGTAAACTGCTTATAGGAAGGTTGTTAGTTTTTTACCAAGTTTTGCAGATTAAACTTAAAACGAGAGAGGCAATTCAGATTTGATTGATAGTTCCTATAGGCATATTTTCTAGGCGTGGTTAATTTAAAACATTGTCATTGGCGTACATGAATCCTATAGGCAGGTCATCTATATGCAGTCAATTGTTTAATCCTATAAACTCATTTGCCTAGTGACAGATGCAAGTGCAAAATGCAGGAAGTCCTATAGGCATATTATCTATATGATAATGCAGCAGTGCAGAAACCTATAGACATGGTCTCTATATAATGCAGAAGTGCAGAAACCTATAGACATGGTCTGTATGTAATGCAGAAGTGCAAAAACCTATAGACATGGTCTCAATGTAATGCAGAAGAGCAGAAACTTATAGACATGGTATCTATATGATGTAGAAGTGCAAAAAAACTTATAGACATGGAATCTATATGAAATGCAGAATGCAAAAGCTGAAAGCAGGATATGTGAATTCAGAAGTATAGTAATCCCCTATGAACATGGTATCCACCCCTTTTGCATGCACGATTGACCCTCCCTTTTTCACTAACATCCCTAATAGTTATTACAAATTATTACAGCCCAGAATGAATAAGAAAAGCAAAATTACATTAGCAATTAAAGTACAACCAAGGGGAGCCTAATTCAGACTCCAGGTTTGAAATATGAGATGAACCAACTCCAAAGATCAGGATCCCAAGCCTTTCTCTTATTTGGATGTGTCCGATTTCCCTAAGAACCTCAAATGGACTTCGGGCAGTGCTCACACCCAAACACATATAGGATTAAGAACATAATGCAGTGTGGAAGGGCCAGCCCTCAAGTATCCAAGTTTAGAGGGAACTCAAGGTCCCAAGGCAAGGCTTATAGGAGGGGGGCAGAGCTTAGAAGCTAAGAGTAAGTGTAAGTGCAGAGTTTTAAAAGGGGAAAGGGGAAGTGGTAGAGAAACATGGATAGGCTAGTGGGCATACCTAGCAATGGGAAGTGCTAGCACACCCCACAAGCCTGTTAGAACACATTGTTTTGGGAGTCAGGATTCTCTAAGGGATCAAGTTCAGACATGAACAATAACTTGCATATTGTCATGTCATGAACTACAACTCAAATCACATATAGGGTAATAGGGGTACAGGGATTCATAGCAGAAACAAGTAAAAGAAATTAACATGCTAATTAAACATTCAACTCTATATAGACAGTAACGTAGACATGGATGTAAAGGCTATAAGTGAACACATTGGGATGATACTGAAGCTAAACTAGAACATACTAGTCTCAAAGAAACAAGTGAAAGAAAGCAGTAGTCTTGCAAAGCCAAAGTGCAAACAGGCAGCTAGAATGCTATGATCTTAGAAAAGAATCGTGAGATTGTAAGGGTGAAGTATGAAGTGCAAAAGTGTTGAACTGAAGGTCAGTTAAAGTGCAGAAGGGTCGTGCCTTTTTATAGTGTAGAAAGCAAGCAGAAATAGGTAAGAAAATAGTTTGAAAATCAATTAAACAAGGTTTCCCCCTAATTAAGGGATTCTGATTTCAAACGGGCAACACTAATTAAGGAAATGGATTCATCAAACACTTTTTCAAATCAGCATAAAAGGGATAAATACATAAAGGTCTATTTAAGGACAGGGGCTTGACAGCACACGGTTTGTGCAAATAAGGAAAGGAAATTAGTTAACAGCCAAGAAAATCGAAAGTTGAAGATTTTGTATAAATGAACCAAGTCATAAAAATGGGAAAGATTTCGACTTAAGAAAAATCAGTGCCAATCAATTAGACTTATTAAAAGGAATTCTGAATCAATCACAAGTTGGAAAACCATTCTGAAGAAAGATTCCTCATATATAAAAGCATACAGACACGTTAAACATGAAGAAATTTGTCATGCTATTCAGAAGAGTCTAGTATAGGAGAATTAGAATTGTGTGCAAACAAAAGAAGTTCACACTTAGTTTATAGACCCAGAAATAAGTCTGAAAGAGCCAAGGGTCCTCAAACATAACCCTAGTTTGATCATATGACCAAACTCGGAGGAAATCCCCAAATTCTAATGAGAGAATACGAAACGTGTTTAAGAAAACCTTTCATATGACCAAACTCGAGTTGAATACAGAGATGATGAGGCATCAGGCTCAGAGATTTCCTTTCAGAATCTCATGAGAAGCCAAGAAAATACAAATAATAATCGAAGCAGACACAGCATAGGAGCATAATGAGAGAATAGTCACAACAGTAGAAGAAACGTATTTAAGAAAACCTTTTAGAAAGGACTTAAACAGAATTGAGTAGAAGGCAAACAACACTTAAGAACTCATTAGGAAATACATACAGTAGAAGAACACAAAATACTGGAAAAGCATAGCAAAAGATCATATAGGAAGATACAGCAAGATAAACATGCGAGCAAGGTACAAAACACAGTAGAAAAACAAAGCACAGGAGAACATGCATGATAAAGAAAAACATATAAACACAGTAGAAGAACATGCGTGGTAGAAAAGAAAACATCAGAACATAGTATAGACAAATACACACAACGAAAAGAAGAAGAAAAGTGAGACAAACATTTTAAGCTTTTCAGAAAACCCTAAATCGGAAAGAAGTGATTTTTGAAAGAAAAATTAGGAAAATGTTGAAAAACTCAAGTAGAGCACATATATAGAACAGACTTAAGAAAACAATCAGAGAAAACCTCGAATAGCTAGGGTTTCAAAGGAACCCTAAAGCGAGAAAGGCTTGGAAAAGGTCCGATCTGAGTTAGATAAGTCAGAAATAGGCTCATAATTCTTGGATATGCCGGAGCAAGGCCGAAGAGGCCATAGAACCTCGAATAGAAGAGGATCTAAATGGACACCATTGAGGTCAGACCTCGAAAGTTCGAACACCAAGTGTTTAAGAGCAGAGGGAGATGAGTTTAAGCCCTCCATGGCTTGAGAGGCCATGGATTCCGGTGAGCTGAAAGTAGAAGACAGTAGGAGATGATTAGGGTTTCAAGAACCTTTGAGAGAGTTTGAGAGATGGGATAGGGTTGGTGAGAAATGGGATAGGGTTGGGGGTGTTTGGAAATTAAAAACAAAAGGGGAAATTCTGGCCGTTGATCGAAATGATCAACGACCTGGATCAAAAGGGGAAATCGGGCGTGTTGGATAAGCGGTTTAGGGGCAGGTCATTTTAGGAATTGGGCTAGCCCATTTGAATTTGAAATTGGGGTTAATTGGGGCTGATTTTAGGCTAAAATTGAAATGAAATAGGGCTAGAATTTAAATAACCACTTTTCCCATTTATTTTTATAAAAATAGTAAAATGATTTCTGAAAATAAATTAAAAGTACTAAATTAATTAATAATGTATAAATATTAAACTAAAAATACTAGAATCAATTTTGTAATTATAAACGTAATTAAATCTTAAGATAGGCTAAAATCGCAATCATATGCAATTTAGCTTTAAAATACTAAATAAATTCGTAAAAATGCGTAAAAGTTACCTTAGCTATATTTTGGTATAAATGTGAGAATAAAATAAGTTATTCACCAAAATGATGATTTTGGGAATAACTATTAGTTTTTGTACTGCTAAAATGAGCAATAAATTGATTTAAATATCTTTTAAAAATTAGGAAAAAATACTAAAACACTTGGGCATACTTATATATGTATATATATGCTATTTTGAAAGTATTTTGCATATATAAAATGCATAGGGAAAAATTGGGAATCAACAACTGCCCCTCTTTACCCGGGAAGGATGAAATAGTTGTTGGGTAAAGATGTGATGGCCAATTTGACCGAACGAACTGGTTTGAAGAGGTTGACTGTGCTCTGGTTCCTGAGCTACCTACATATCCCTGGTCTTATAGGAATCAGGCCATATGTAGTTCAGGATTCTTCGGCGGAATATGCCGATGGAGATTTTTCAAGAACGGACGAGATATTCAGGTTGGGATGGATGGAGAGCTGTGGGAACTGGAGCGGGGTTGCTCCTGCTGAGACGACAATTGCTCACCGGTTTACCTATAAATAAGCAATATAGGTGTATATTGTGCGTAAATTTAAACATGATGCAAGTTCTTGTTGGACCATGAATGTTGTCTTTGGACGGTTAGGATGACATCCTTGGACCATGATGTCCTGGGCCATGAAGCGTATAATAAAGGATTCGCGGGCCATGAAATGATGCTCTTAGGCTATGAGGATGATGCCTTCGAACCATGATGCCTTTGAATAATGATATTCAAAAGATTAAAAGGGATCCTCGGGCCATGGCATGGTGTTCTCGGACTATGCAAATGGTGCCTCTGAACGATGGTGCCCTCGGATAATTTGGCAATCTTTTAGCCCATGAGATGCAGTAGGGTGGCGATCTTTTAGCCATGTAAATATAAATGAGGTGACGATCTTTCAGCCATGCAAGAAGTAAATGAAGGTGGAAATCTTTCAGCCATGCAAGAAGTAAATGAAAGTGACGATCTTTCAGCCATGCAAGAAGTAAATGAAAATGGCGATCTTTCAGCCATGCGAGATGGAGGTAAAGCTTAACCTCGGAAGATAAAATGGTAGCCTTATGCAATGCAGAGAATGCAGATGGAGGTAGAGCTTAACCTCGAAAGGTAGAATGGTAGCCTTATGCAATGTAGAGAATGTAGATGGAGATAGAGCTTAGTCTCGAAAGGAAGAATGGTAGCCTTATGCAATGCAGAGAATGTAGATGGAGACAGAGTTTAGTCTCGGAAGGTAGAATGGTAGCCTTATGCAATGCAGAGAATGTAGATGGAGACAAAGCTTAGTCTCGGAAGGCAAAATGGTAGCCTTATGTAATACAAAGAATGCAGATGTAGACAGAGCTTAGTCTCGGAAGGTAGAATGGTAGCCTTATGCAATGCAGAGAATGCAGATGGAGACAGAGCTTAGTCTCAGAAGGCAGAATGGTAGCCTTATGCAATGCAGAGAATGCAGATGGAGGTAGAGCTTAACCTCGAAAGGCGGAATGGTAGCCTTATGTAGGAAGTAAAATGGCAAATGGTAGTACAGTTTTCTTAGCTGATAGAAGATTGCGATATTGCGACTGCTGGGGATATTGTGTCTGTTGGGGACACTGCGTGCGGATAGCAGCTATGAGTAAGTGCAACGATTCTGAGCATAGTATTTCTGAGCAATGTGAGTCTCGTGAGTGTATAGTATATTTGATGATTTTGCAACTCAAGTGCCTGCATCCAAAGAAAATCGTGAGTTCTATAAAATGGGGAATGTTAGTTCGTATTTCCGCTGGTTCTGCTTGACCTGCTCGGCTCTGTTCCGGTGATACTGTACGTATCATTGGGGTAGCATTTCTAAACAGTGTGATTTCAGAAATACAAATGCATGATTTAAGAAAAATATAAATGCATAATTAAGGATAATTTTCTTTAGATAAACCAACGACTGCGACGTCGTTCAAGACATTGCAACTTCTCTTGCTCCAAAATTTTGAGGGTCCTCCTCAAAATTCTGCCCCAGCTTCCAATTATGGGGGAAATGAAAATTTTATTGAATTGTGACCTAACCCATAGGGCTGCCTATGTATCCCCTATCAAACAGGAATCAGGTCAGGCGTAGTTCAAATTAAATCATAAAGGAAAGCATAGAGATTACACATAGTATCGCTTCACTGTTCTGAATTGGTCGGCTTCGGCCAAACTTCTCCGTTTATTTCTGCAAGTATGAGGGCTCCTCCTGTTAGAACTCGGTGGACCATGTACGGACCCTGACAGTTGGGAGAGAACTTCCCTTTGGCCTCGTCCTGATGCGGGAAAATCTTCTTTAACACTAGCTGCCCCGGTGTGAACTGTCTCGGCTTGACTCTTTTGTTGAAGGCTCTGGACATTCTGTTCTGATAAAGATGACCATAGAAAACTGCATTCATTCTCTTTCCATCTATAAGAGCTAGCTATTCATAACGACTTTTCACCCATTCTACATTATCAAGTTCAGCTTCATGTATGATCCTTAGGGAAGGAATTTCTACCTCAACGAGAATAACAACCTCTGTACCGTAAACCAACATATAGAGGGTTGCCCCGGTTGATGTACGGACTTTTGTGTGATACCCCAATAAAGCAAGTGATAACTTCTCGTGCTACTGCTTATGCTTCTCTATCATTTTCCTTAGTATCTTCTTGATATTCTTATTGGCGGCCTCTACGGCTCCGTTCATCTGAGGTCTGTAGGCTGTAGAATTCTTGTGTTTGATCCTGAAGGTTTCACACATGGCTTTCATCAAATCACTATTGAGATTGGAACCATTATCAGTAATGATTGATTTTGGAATTCCAAACCGACAAACGATACGGCCGCGGACGAAGTCTACTACGACTTTCTTAGTCACTGCCTTGTACGATGCTGGTTCAACCCATTTGGTGAAATAATCAATTGCCACTAGGATGAACTTGTGCCCATTTGATGCGGTAGGTTCGATTGGTCTGATAACATCCATTCCCCAAGCGGCGAACGGCCATGGTGAGCTTGTTGCATTAAGCTCGTTTAGAGGCACCTTTATCATATCTGCATGTATCTGACAGTGGTGGCACTTCTGGACATACTGGATGCAGTCTGTTTTCATAGTCATCCAAAAATAACCAGCTCAGAGTATCTTCTTGGCTAAGACAAAGTCATTTATATATGGCCGCAGGTCCCAGCATGGATTTCTTCTAGTAATTTAGATGCTTCCTTTGCGTCGACACATCTTAGTAATCCCAAATCAGGAGTCCTCCTATACAGGATTCCTCCGCTGTGAAAGAAATTGTTGGATAACCTCCGATGCGTGTGCTTCTGAATAGAGTTTGCGAGCTCTAGGTATTCTCCTTTCGCCAAGTATTCATTAATATCATGAAACCAAGGTTTTCCATCCACTTCTTCTTCGACATGAGCACATTAAGCTGGCTAATCGTAGATCTTTACTGGAATAGGGTCAATGAAATTCTTATCTGGATGTTGTATCATGGATGATAGGGTAGCCAATGCATCGACAAACTCATTTTGGACTCTCGGAACATGCTGGAACTCTGTCTTTGTGAACCTCTTTCTAAACTCCTATACGTGATGCAGATAAGGGAGTATCTTGGAGTTCTTGGTCGCCCATTCTTCTCGGACCTGATGTATAAGCAAGTCTGAATCCCCGATCACTAACAACCCTTGAATGTTCATGTCAATGGCCATCTTGAGTCCCAAGATGCAGGCCTCGTACTCAGCCATGTTGTTGGTGTAAGGGAATCTGAGTTTGGCAGACACCGGATAATGCTGACCGATTTCTGACACTAGGACTGCTCCTATGCCAACTCCTTTGAAATTTGTTGCTCCATCGAAAAACATTCTCCAACCGTCATAGGATTCTGTAATGTCTTCTTTTATGAATGATATCTCTTCATTAGGAAAATACGTCTTTAAGGATCCGTATTCTCCATCCACGGTATTCTCGACAAGATGATCTGCCAAAGCCTGTCCCTTGATTGTTTTTTGAGTTATGTAGACAATGTCGAATTCACTTAGAAGGATTTGCCACTTGGCTAGCTTGCCAGTTGGCATGGGTTTCTAAAAGATGTACTTCAACGGATCCATCCTTGATATGAGATACATGGTATATGCACATAAATAATGCCTCAACTTCTGAGGTACTCAAGTCAGAGCATAACAGGTGCGTTCTAACAGAGAATACCGGGCCTCGTAAGGGGTGAACGTCTTGCTAAGATAGTAGATGGCATGCTCCTTCCTCACTATTTCATCATGTTGCCTAAGAACATAACTGACCGCTCCATCTAGCACTGCAAGGTAGAGTAATAGAGGTTTACCCGGCTCGGGCGGGATCAAAACTGGTGGTGTTGATAGGTACTTCTTGATTTTGTCAAAGGCCCTCTGGCAGTCATCAGTCTATTTGGTAGTGGTGTCCTTTTTCAACATTTTAAAGATTGGCTCACAGATGATAGTAGTTGAGCTATGAACCGGCTGATGTAGTTGAGTCTCCCCAAGAAACTCATTACTTCTTTCTTGTTCTTTGGTGGTGGCAATTCTTGAATAGCTTTGACCTTTGATGGATCCAATTCTATTCCTCGGTGACTCATAATGAACCCAAGTAGTTTTCCGGAAGGAACCCAAAATGCATATTTCGCGGGATTCAGCTTCAAGTTATACCTTCTCTGTCAATTGAAGAACCTCCTCAAATCTTCCATGTAATTAGTTTCTTTCTTGGATTTGATGATGACATTATCTACATACACTTCGATCTCTTTATGTATCATATCATGGAAAATGGTAGTCATGGCCCTCATGTAGGTGGCTCCAGCATTCTTTTACCCGAACGACATCATCTTGTAACAGTACATTCCCCACGACATAATGAAAGCCATTTTCTCAGCGTCTTCTTCATCCATCTAGATATGATGATACCCAGCAAAACAATCCACGAATGACTGCAACTCATGCTTGGTGCAATTGTCAATCAGGATGTGTATGTTTGTCAAGAGGAAGTCGTCTTTTGGACTAGCTCGGTTGAGATCCCGATAGTCAACACAGACTTTGACCTTCCCGTCCTTCTTCGGCACTGGCACGATGCTGGCTAACCATGTCGGATATTCTACTACCCTAAGAACCTTAGCTTTGACTTGCTTAGTGACTTCTTCCTTGATTTTCAAACTCATGTCAGGCTTGAACTTTCTGAGCTTCTGCTTTACCGGTGGACATGTCGGATCAGTTGGCAGTTTGTGAGCCACAATAGATGTACTTAGACCAGTCATGTCATCGTACGACCAAGCGAATATGTCTTCATATTCCTTTAGAAATTCTGTATATTCCTTCTTTTTTGATGGAGATAAGTGGACATTGATTCTCGTTTCTTTGACATTCTCTACATCTCCCAGGTTAACAATCTCGGTCTCATCCAGGTTGGACTTAGGTCTGTTCTCAAAATTTTCAACCTCTTTAACAATCTCTTCTGGTATGTTATCTTCCTCTGAATCTATGTCTGTTTGTTGCATTATCTCGTTGCATGTCACAGTCATTGGTTCATCAAGATAAGTAATAGTAATGCCCGAGGCTTTCCGGGCTCTGGTGGTTCTGATGGTCCAATATTTGAGGCATGCTCCTCGGCTTACGGCTTGTATAAAAAGGCCTTCCTCCCTCTCCTCCTTGAAAATGACACAGCAATCCATGTTATCATCTTCCACGAATAAATTCCTCATTTATGCCAGTGCTTCCTCTTCTTCCGACCCATTTATAACATCGGCTGGCTGGAAAGTCTGTTCTAAATGGGGTATCGGCTGCTCCAGTGGGTAGTAAGGGCCGCACCATAGTGGCGACCAGTTGTTGAATTCCCTCCAAGTATACTCGTATCCCAAACCGAAAGTGGTGCCATGTTTCTTCAGTTTGATCGGCTTGGCAATTCCTTGGAGGTTTTTGCCAAGTCCCTTGCTAGGCTCATATCCGTTCTCGTTCAATATGCTTTCAATTTTGTTGTCCCACCATTTGTCTTTGTCAATGGCGTTGACTCGCTCGATATGGTGATAGGTTTCTCCCGCCTATCTTTCTTCTTCCTCCAATCGCTGGGATGGTTTGGTGACTGTATCACCCAATGTTTTCTCATATACCCATAAATCATAACACAACCCTTATCCAAAATTTCCTTTACTCGAATCATCCTCAATCTCAACCTCTATAATCCATAACTGATTCATCAGTATACCTCAAACTAAAACAAATACAACACATAACCGTACAATCAACTTATTAATAGCAGACTCCCCCACTTGGCTCAAAGCCATAGATCAAAACACATAGTAGCTCAAAATGCCCATACTTTATTGCTGCCATAATACCATAGTGAGGTTCAACTAAATCCTCCATAAGCTCATGCAACACAAGCCATCTAATATATCAAATCATCTACAAATCTCGCATTAACCCTTGTAACAGTCAAACCAACTCTCATAAGCGATCCAAACTCAAATTGCAACACGTATAATTCATTGGCAAATGAGGACGCACTACAAAATGACATAGGGATCACACAACCCTTAGGACACCCCGCAGGAGATAACCCACCTGCTTCGTCTCCAACTAACATCTCTTTATACCCTTCCACAGTCATAACCATTATGCATTCACTTAATCTTCTTGAGTCTGAACTCATATCATGACATGAAAATCTACTTCACTCCTCAACTAAATAACATGAAAATATCCTTCAACACACCTATAACTCGAGGCTATACGTCAAATCAAGATGGAAATCAAGCACCAAATAGTTCTTTCTACACCTCAATCAAACCCTTCCCGTCAGGTTCAAACCATATTAACACATTTCGCAGTCACATCATACTCATCACATAGCCATTCAGCCATAAATTACACTAATAGGGACACTACCGGACATATAAATCCAAAAGCACGTACACATAAAATCGATACCTCAGTGCTCAAGCTACAGTTAGGATCCAGCCTCAAGTCCTCCAAACTGGCCCATCATCAGCATATCGAAATCACATCTCGCACCTCTTTTAGGGAATCACAAGCTGTCGATGCACAGCTGATACAGAGCGCTCATATGCGCATACGAATGCGTGGAAGGACTTCAAAGAGTTACGCCTCAAGATAAATCAATGTCACACGATAAGGAAAGAAAGATAGGAAGTATATCCTAAATGTCTTGTAGCCTCTCAAAGATATGTATGGACATCATCATACCGATCCGTAAGACTCTACTAGATATTTGCTCATGACTTGTAGAACCTATGTACCTAGAGCTCTAATACCAATCTGTCACGACCCAAAATCCGCTAGTCGTGATGGCACCTAACCCAACCCGCTAGGTAAGCAACTAATAACTATACAAAATTTCAATAATGTTAACAAGTCAATTAAATAGAGTAAATTATCTGGATATATTACATTTCCCAAGGACTGGTAGTACAAATCATGAGTTTCTAAGAGTAGAGATTTCAAAGCTGATATGAAATAAATACATCTTCTGTTTGAAATGTGCATAAACAGAGTTATATAATCTAAGGCTACCATGAACAAGAGGCGGTTACAACCGGGACACCGTTACATCTTCTAATCCAACTTCCGTCGAACACAGCAACATCGACATTCAAAATCTGCACGCAATGTGCAGGAAGTGTAGTATAATCAAAACCGACCCCATGTACTCCATAAGTAACAAACCTAAACTTAGGTTGAAAGCAATGACGAGCTGGAACATAGGTCGGGTCCAACACCAATAACCAATAATAGTTCATAACAGTGTAAAGCAAATAAATAAAGAAATAGCTCAGAGATAAAGTACTCAGTCTTTTCATAGTTTTCCGAAAACAGTTCCACCTATCAAGTATACCAATGAAAGCCCAAATCCTTTACCGAAATCGTCTAAAATATGAGTAAGTTTCAACGGTAAATATGATATTTCATTTTCCTTCCAGATAGAATGTGTGAAATACCTCTCTATAACCACATATCAATGTGTGTAAAAAGTCATGAATGACGTGATACCGTACAACATGAGGAAAAATGCATCTGTATGCCTGTATGTCATGTGCATGTCAAATGTGATGTGACTCAATAATAAAATTATATGCATACGCTCAGAGTGTCAATTCACTCAGTCCTCCCAGTCTCTCAATCCTCCCAATCACTCGGCACTCGTCACTCGGCACTTGCACTCAGTAGGTACCTGCGCTTACTGGGGGTATGCAGACTTCGGAGGGACTCCTTCAGCCCAAGTGCTATAACAAGACAATCATGGCATAAATCAATCAGTACCTCGGCCTCGCTCAAGCATAAATCAATAAAGCATGTTGCGGCATGCTTCCCGATCCCATAAATATCCTCACCTTCAGGCCCTCGGCCTCACTCAATCGTCAATCTCTCCAGTCTCTTGGGCTCTCAATGTCATGAAACTAGCCCGACAATGATATGATGTATCAATAAATAATAACTGAGACTGAGATATGATATGAATACATGAATATGACTGAGTATGAAATATTAATAAAATTAGTGAGGTGACCGCAAGGAACGACCACTATGGGTCATAACGATATCAGCATAAAGCCTAAACATGATATCTAGCATGATTGGCAGCTCAATTAATTAATCACATGGTGAAAACACAGATATCAACAAAATAGGGCCACTAAGCAGTTCCAGGGAAACCACGGAGTCACAATTCACAGGGTGCACGCCCACACGCTCGTAACCTAGCATGTGCGTCACCACAATACCAACCACACAACACATAATTTGGGGTTTCATACCCTCAGCACTAAATTTAGAAGAGTTACTTATCTTAAACAAGCTAATTCCAACGCCGGTGTCACGACTTGAATTTTCCACCGTCAGGACCGTAATGGCGCGTAACATCGCACTAGCTAGGTAAGCCAACGTTAGAGTTATAATCACCGTTTGCCTTTATATTTTCATAATTAAGATTAACAAAGGCTGATCAAACAGAAATAAAAGCGGAAGTACATATTTAACTAATTAACCTTATACTATCAATCAATCCGAAATAGTTACCACCCAGAAACTGGTATCACAACTCACGTTCTACGAATAACTACAAATATGGATTAGAAAGAAAATACATATGTCTCGAATAAAGTAAAACAGAAATGAAGTAAACATAGGAGAGGATAGCAGGGCCTACGGATGCCTACAGGACTACCTTGGGTCTCTTCAGTGAAGTATCAGCAACCGACCTTTCGATCCGCCACTACCAGCTCCAAAATCTGCACAGAAAGTGCAGAGTGCAGTATCAGTACAACCGTCCCCATGTACTGGTAAATGCCGAGCCAACCTCGACGAAGTAGTGACGAGGCTACGGCGGGGCATAAATAATATATCCTGCAATAGTTTATACTAAGGCAAAAATAAAATACGGAATGAAATAGGACAGTAACTTTCATTAAATAAATATGGAATCCAGCTCATCTATAACCAATCCTTAAGAGAGTTTCAACACCACAATAATGAATCTTACTAGAAGAAAAATACATAAACAACAAATGATGCGGCGTGCATCCCGCTCACACCATATAATCAATAATAATATGAGCATTCACTCTTATTTCTACTTGTTGCGGTGTGCAACTCAATCCCACCAGTCCACCCTTATTACTCCTTGTTGCGGCGCGCAACCCGATCCCACCAGACAATCACATTTTATCCTTATTCCTCCTATTGCGGCGCGCAACCCGATCCTACCATGTCAGTACCAATCACAAAATAAGAACAAGTGTTTCACAAATTAACTTAAAACCCCTCCACAACGTTTATACCTCAAACTCTAACAATGAAAAATCTATACAATTATGAAACTTCATCAGTTAATACTACGCAGCGAGACTAACCAAGGTATACCATGAAGCACCAATAAACCAACTTAAACTAACAATGTAATATAATAAAACTATGGAACAATTAATAAGTTCAATAGAAGAAAAACAACAACATTTAATAGGAAGCAATTAGACATGGAAGAATCAATAAGTAAGTAGTAGTTAAGAAAGGAAAACAATATATTAGAAACGGGGAAGGGAACAGGCTAAACAGATAACTTGGCGGTGCATAGGTACTCATCACCATACCTATACGCCACACACATGGAATTTCATATAGAAAATAAGTCGGGGATCCTAATCCCTCGAGTCAAGGTTAGACCAAACACTTACCTCAAGCCAACGGTATTTCAAAGCTCAATTACCGTTTTACCTCTCGATTCCACCTTCAATCCATTCATATTTAGTTATAATTAACTTAATAACATCAATTAACGCTAAAGAGATCAATTCCAATGCATAATTAGAGATTCCCCAACATTTCCCGCCAAAAGTCAAAAATCAACCCCGGCCCCGCTTGGTCAAAACCCAACATTCGGACCAAAACCCGATTACCCATTCACCCCCGAGCCCGGATATACAATTGGTTTTGGAATCCAACCTCAATTTGAGGTCTAAATCCCCAAATTTCAAAATTCCTAAGTCTAACCCAAAAACACCCAATTCCACTATGAAAAACCCTAGATTCTACGATGAAATTTTGTAAAAAGATGAAATAGATTGAAATAAATGAGTTAAGAATCATTTATCTATGATTTGGGAGAAGAACGTTCCCTAGCAAAATCTCCTCTTGAAGTTTATGTTTTGAAAAATGGGAGAATGAATGAAAAATCCCATCTAAGATCCTTTTACTTGGCTGCAGATGTCGCAATTGCGATCTACGCTTTGCAATTGTGAAGCTCGTAAATGCGAAGGAGCCATCGCAAATGCGAAGCCTTTCACAGTCCTGCTGCCTTCGCACATACGAAGAAATTGTCGCATTTTTGAACACTGTTCCTTGCAAATGCGCTCGCAAATGCGAGTGGAAGATCACATTTGCGATCATACGCCTTCCCAGACTCCCTTAGCAATTGCGAAGATTTGTTCGCATTTGCGAACTCTGCTAGCCCAGACTTTCTTCGAAATTGCGGTAAATACTTCGCAATTTCCATGTCTGCTTGGTTCGCATTTGCGAAGCCTAATCTCGCAATTGTGAGATCAGAGGCCTGCTACAGACACCAGATACACCAGCAAATTTCTAAGTTCCAAAATCACTCAGTGGCCTATCCAAAACTCACCGGAGCGCTTGGGGCTCTAAGACAAACATGCAAACAAGTCTTAAAATATTATACAAACTTTCTCATGTATTCAAATAGCCAAAATAACACCTAGAACTATGAACTTAGCACCAAATTGCGTGAAATTTTCAAGATAGTTTCAAACTTCTATTTTCTCAATCTACGGTCCGAATCATGTCAAATCAATTCCGTTTTTTCACTAAATTTCACAGATAAGGTTTACATATCATAACGGACCTGTACCAAACTCCGAAACTAAAATACGGGCTCGATACCAACAAGATCAAATCGTTTAAATTATTACATTTTCAATCTTATCAATTTCCTTCAAAAATTCATTTCTTGGGCTAGGGACCTTGGAATTCGATTCCGGGCATACTCCCAGGTCCAATTTTTACTACGGACCCTCCAGGACCGTCGGAACATCGGTACGGGTCCATTTAACAAAAACATTGAACGAGGCCAATAAAAATCATCTTTTTAAAGTCAAAAATCATTATTTCATAATATTTTCACATAAGGGCTTTCCGGATACACGTCCAGACTGTGCACTAAAATTGAAAAGAGATAAAATGAGGTTTTCAAGGCCTCGGAATAACGAATCGAATTTTAAAACAGAAGATGACCTTTGGATCATCACAGCCGGACAAGCCAAGCGATGCTCCAGGAATGCCATCACGTGCATAGCGACCTCGTAACGGCTCAAAACTAGCCAAAAATAACTCAAATACATCAGCTAAAGCCCAAGGAAGCAATTAGAATGATAAAGATCAAATCCTAAATCAAGTCCCAAATCCGGCCAAAAATCACACCCGGGTCTGCACCTCAGAACCTGACAAAACTCACAAAATCCAATAACTCATTCAATTACGAGTCCAACCTTACAAGTTTCACTCAAATCCGAATCCAAATCGGTGTTCAAAACTCAAGAATTCACAATATGAAACTTTAGGCCAAAATTCCCAATTTTCTCTTTAAAATTCATCTACCAAAAGTTAAAATCGAAGATATATTCAAAAAATATTACCAAGACCGAGTGTAAAATACTTACCCCAATCCATATGATGAAAATTGCTCCAAATTCGCCCCAATCCGCGTTTGGAAATGTAAAAATAAAGCCAAAATCGCGAACCCTTGTATCTAACATTCTGTCCAGCACTTCCGCATCTGCGGACCCATTAGCCGCTTCTGGGACATAACCTCCGCTTCTGCAGAATAAACTAAGGACTCGACCCTCGCACCTACAGACAACATACCCGCTTCTGCGATATCCCAGGTGGGAGCCACCATCCGCACCTGCGAAAAACCTCGCTCTTGCGCTCCATCACTTCGCACCTACACATCCGCATATACGCTCAAATCTCTGCATCTGCAGTCTTCCTCACCAGCACTATTTTCGCTCCTGCGACCACCACACATGTGCATACCAACCGCAAGTGCGGTCACACCAGAACCAACAATAGCAACATCAAAGAAAATCATCTGAAATCAACCCGAAACACGCCTGAGCCCCTCGGGATCCCGTCCAAACATACCAAAAAGTCACATAACATAACACGGACCTACTCGAGGCCTCAAAACACACATAACAACATCGAAATGATGAATCACACCTCAATTTGAAATCATTGAACTTTGAAACCTCAACTTCCACAACTGATGTCGAAACCCATCAAATCACGTCGGATTGACCTCAAATTTTGCACACAAGTCACATTTGACATTACGGACCTACTCCAACTTTCGGAATTGGAATCTGATCCCGATATCAAAAATTTCACTCCCCGTCAAATTTTCCAAAATCCCAACTTTGTCATTTCAAGCCAAATTCCACTACGGACCTCCAAATCACGATCCAGACGCGCTCCTAAGTCCAAAATCACCCAACGGAGATAACAAAACCATCAAAATAACCTGAAAGCCCAAACCGACGATTCACATAAGTCATAATACATCATACGGAGCTACTCATCCCCTCAAATAACCGAGCAAAGTGCAAATGCTCAAAATGACCGGTCGTGTCATTACAAAATCCTTGTGTTCTTCTGTGATTTATTATTTGACTATATTATGTGTTTTGTATTCCTTATTGTATTGTGTTGGTTTCGGTTCTCTTGTATGCGACTCCGAGAATTTGTATTTTTTTTTTTTAACTAGTTTTCGAGGATTTAGTTGTTTCCATTAGTTTACTGTCTTGCCGCCATTTCTTGATTTCATTTACTATTATTAATATTTTGGGGTGAATTGATTTCAAGATGAATTTATCACGTTGAGTCATTTTCTCATATCTTGCTGAGTTGTTAGTAATATAACGGTTTTAAATAAAAGAAATTGCTATTATGTTTTAATTTAATAAAGTCTACACCCAAATCAGTAGCTTATCCGATGCTTTTTTTAATTTGAAATGTCATTTTCTTCACCCAAATGATTTTTAAAATAAACTTATTTCTTTGTTGATTCCCTACTTGATTAAAAAAAAATGTAATTTTACTTTATTGAAAATAAATTGATCCTTCGAACATTTTTTATTAATATTTGACACTGATGCAAAGTGATTTTGGATAAATATGGGCACAAAATGTCATATTTATAAGATTTTAAAGTTGTGACTTATGAATTTGAGATTTCGAGGAGCGGTATCTCGGTAAATCATATTAAAATTCGTGTAGTAGAAAGGAGTGATTTATTGAGTTGTAATTGGTTTCCTTACTTGATCCTTATCATATTTTGTTGGTTTCCCAAATATGTTGTTGCTTAATTAATTGATTGTTCTCGTTGCCATTCGTACTCTCGTTATTTTTTCTGTTGATTGGAAATTGGATTTTTTTTACTATTAACCTTATATTGATGTTATTTCTTGGTTAGCTTTATGTATTATCTTGCACGGGTTTACATGTCTGGTAGGTGTCTTAATCTGGCCTCGTCACTACTTTATCAAGGTTAAGCTTGATACTTACTGAGTACCGCTATGATATACTCATGATACGCTTCTGCATATTTTTGTGTAGATCCAGGTAGCTATGATCGAGTTGGTTGGAGAATTATGTCTGCGTTGCTGGAGACTTAAAGGTATACCTGCTCGATGTTCGCAGGTCCCGAAGTCACCTTATGTTGTGTTTTATTTTTACTGTCTCCTATTATTCCGGAATAATGATGTACTCCTTATTTATAGTTACTCTTATAAAGGTTTGTGACTTGTACTACCTGTTTTTGGGATTTTATAACTGAAGTTGGTTTGACTATGTCATTACGGAAATTATTTAATTTATTATAGTTAAATTAATTAAACTCCATTAATAATCAATATATGTTAGGCTTACCTAGTTTTAGATATTAGGGGCCATCTCGACTTCCTCGGAGAAAATTGGGGTCGTGATAGTAAAGAAAAATATGGACCCTACAATTTTCTTCTTCTTTTTCATTGCTAAATGTTGAGAGCGTTTGTTGCTTTGTTAGGGACAACTTTATTAGGGAAAAATCAGAAATTGCCGATTAGATTCGTTCTCATAAAATGCCAAAAAGGAGGATCTCACTGCAATTTAATTAAATTTTAATTTTATTTTTATTAAACAACAACAACAACCCAGTATAATCTCACTTAGTGGGGTCTGGGGAGGGTAGTGTTTACGCAGACCTTACCCCTACCATGGGGTAAATAAGCTGTTTCCAAATAGACCCCTGACATCCTTTCCTCCAAGAACTTCCCACCTTGCTCTTGGGAAGACTCGAACTTCCCCTCTTGTCATTGAACGTCATCATAAAAACTCGACGTCAAACCAGCTTATTGCATGGCAACTGGCAAACAAACTTTAGTTTAGATCAAAGCAAGTGTTAGACTTAATCATTTACAATTAAATATCTATTTGATTAGAGGGAGACAGTTAGAATAATAATTAAGAATATATTAGGTTAATTTACTTCTCTATTTTCTTTTATAGGGCGGCTTTAAGTTAGTTATAAAGATTAGTTCATCCACTATGAATTTATTACATTTTTCAACTTATTAAAAGTAATATTAATATTAAGAATAACTAATTTTCGAAATTAACAGGAGTCAAGAAAATAGCACCTGAAGGACCTAGCAATTGGCCCCATAATATGTCAGATTATGATGAAACTTTGAAAATCATAGTAATAATGTACATTAATGGCTACCAGCTATATAAAGAGAGCTGGACTCGAATTCCACACACAGTTTATTTTTTTATTTTTTTCTGTTTTAAATAAGCTGCAGATATTTTTGTCATTTTCCATTTGTTGTGGGAAAGTTCAATAATTTATTACTGATGGTGGATGCTAAAAACCAAAATTATGTAAAAGGACAGTGACACCGTAATTAAAAAGTAAAAGGACGATAAGAACAGAAAAGTAATAATAGGCACAAGTAATAAGAAAGTAGCAAAGTTTGTATTTGTTTCTTTAGATATCAGACTGCTTTATTAGTCTGGCTATGGTTTTGTAAAATTTCAACGGTGATTAGTACAAAAGTTAGTTACCTAAAAAAATAAGTGGCATGTGGACGAATAGCCATTCTCATGAATAGTATTTAACGATTAGCCAATACTTATTTTGTCCTGAAATTTTAAATTAAAAATCGTAATTTCAGGATAATTCAGGACATTATTTTATGAAAATTGAACTGAAAAACTGAAACTCGGGATACACTGGCTAATTCCTAAATAACAATCCTTTAAAGTGGCTACCTGGTGTCTGTATCTACAAAAAAATAACCTTCTCAAATCTATTGTGGTAAAAATGGCGTGTAGTAGCCACTAATTAAGGGTGTCTTTAGTTTTTATCCACTAATTATAATGCTCAGCCAAAATAGCCACTACTAATAGAAAAAAGACAATTTTACCCTTTCTTCCTCTCTTTCACGTTGCATTTTCATCTGGAATACCCAAGGTGATTTCACGGTCGGCCTCCTCCATGCTTGGTCAATAGCATCGGGTCTATTAGTAGCCCCAATTACTAGGACATAACCAGGTCCATCACGAGATCCTTCTGATTTTGCTTCACTATTTCTTTTACCAATACGTATAGTAGTTCCTTTTGCATCATCAAAAATTTCAAGTTCTGAATTTTTTAGCAGATGTCTCAATTACGTACAGTAATTTCTTTCTTCTTACCTTGTTTTTGTTTCTTTTGAGTTCAAAGATTAAAAGTTAAGTTTGACATGCAGGTTTAAAAGTTAAGGACAGACAGTCCTTAAATTTGACATGCAGGTTCAAAAGATAAGGACAGACAGTCCTTAACTTATAGTTTCAAGTTCAAAACTTAAGGACAGTTAGTATTTAAGTTATTGTTTCAAGTTCAAAACTTAAGGACTTGTTGTCCTTAACTTTGAGTTTCAGGTTCAAAAGTTAAGGAGAGACAGTCCTTAACTTATAGTTTCAAGTTCAAAACTTAAGGACAGACAGTCCTTAAGTTATTGTTTCAAGTTCAAAACTTAAGGACTGTCTGTCCTTAACTTTGAGTTTAAAGTTCAAAAGTTAAGGACAAGCAGTCCTTAACTTACAGTTACACGTTCAAAAATTAAGGACAAGCAGTACTTAACTTACAGTTACAAGTTCAAAAGTTAAGGACAATAGGTCCTTAACTTTGACTTACAAGTTCAAAAGTTAAGGACGCTTGGTCTTGAAGTTTGAGTTCCAAGTTCAAAAGTTAAGGACATGTAACCTTGAAGTCCTGAACTTAGAGTTCCAAGTTCAAAAGTTAAGGACATGTAGTCCTGAAGTCCTGAACTTAGAGTTTCAAGTTCAAAAGTTAAGGTCATGTAGTCCTGAAGTCCTTAAGTTAAGGACATGAGCAGAAGGGTATTTTCGTCCGAGCAGTTAAAGTATATTAAACCAGTGGCTAAAGACTAAAGACATTTAAAACGCTGGCTTTAAAATAAAGACATGAGCGGTTAGTGGCTATCTGTGCAGATCGCCCATCTATTGTGTGTTATTCCATTGCAGAAGGCCCAAAATATCCACTACCTGACCCATTTGGTATGGTCTGGGCCCCCATGCTTGGGTCATTCAAAACAGAGGCCCAAACCAAGCAATGGTTCAATATCTTAAATTGTAAATTTCCGGTAAGATTCCCTAACCTTGTTCTTTTCTGTTTTTCCGTTCTCTTTAAATAATGAAAAATTTAAAGGGAAAAAAAATGTAAACAAAAGAAACGTATATTTCCTTTGCAGTTTCCATACTGGCGTTAATAAAGGGAAAGCCCAGAAATAATACATTTTTCCTAATAATGGTACATAACCTCAACATTTATTTTTCTTCCCCTTTACTAATACAGGAAGAATTTCTCATAATTCATTTTGCCATATTCGTTTAATATAAGTGACGCACTTTTTACTTCAGAGAAGTGCTTGACCTTCATACATTTAACTCTTCAAGAGTTTTTCTTAGCTTTAGAAATATGGATTCATTTTTACTGAAACCCAAAAAGAAAGAATGAAATAAACAAAAAATGTTACAGTAATAAATAATTTATCCAAGCATAGATCTATGGAGTTTTTATTTAGTCATGGAGTAATAATTGTTATACATTAGTTACAGTAATAATTGTTATACGTTAGTCATACAAAGTTACACAAAAAAAGTTACAGTAATTTAATATATTTGCACAAATACATTAAATTTACTACTCAAATGCACCCACAACATTTTTTCTTTTTTCCTTCCAGTGTAGCACTTAATTAGTAGGCATTTGAAATTGAAATTGTTTGAAAATACATTTCACTTCAAAAAATATTGTAACTTTGTGAGAGAAAAATATTATTTACTCAAAAAAGAAGTATTTTTTACAAACTTGAACCTCATCTTCAAAATCTTTTAAAAATCATCTTAAATCCAATGTATAACCAACAATATTTTTAAGATGAGTTCGAAAAAAATAAAAAATTCTCAATCAAATCCCAAGGGACATAATTCGGAAAAAAGAAAAAATTCTCTTCCAGTATAGTCTTGGTTTGATTAGTTGCAGGTTTTACTTCTAATATCCGAAGGGACATAATTATTGTTGATTCTATATTATATTATTTTGAGCGTAAATAGGAAATTTAAAAAATACATCCTCAAGAATTTAGGATTTGTAAACTTGTTTAAGGAATTGTAGATACCTCTACAATTTTATGTTAATTTATTGTACCGATTATTATATTTGTTACTTGGTTTTTGTATATTTTTATTCTTCTTTTAATAAAACAAAAAAAGAAACTAATTATATGGCGACGTTCGCTAAAAAAGATTTATAATTAAAAAACCACCTCGATGAATTTAAAACTTGTAATCGATCACATATGGTCTTACTGAATTGCATTCAATGGACAGGTTTTGCTTACAAATGGTCCTTGGATTATTAATTTTATATTAATAAAAAAGAATAAAACCACAAAAAGCAATAATAATGAATAAAGCCACAAAAAGTGTTCCAAAATTTGAAATCGGACGCAAAACTTGCATCTTCAGCAATAAAGATGCGGCCAAAAAAAAAAAGACCAAATCCTTAAAATCTCCAATATTAATCAACCGCATTGGGATGAAGCAATGTTTCTTGCTAACATGTGGGCAACGAAGAGATACTGATATGCTCTGTGTTTTCAAATTGAAGACATAAAGACAAGGATCATTTACGAGGTAGATGGATTCTCGTTCAGTATTAGTGTTCCTTGTGGAGCAAGTTCTCCCAGAAATTACCAAGAAAAATTGCAGTATCGCCAATACTTTTCACTTTCACCCACATTTTTTTTTACAAAATCAAACCGAAACACAAGAAAACCAAATACCTCATTCAGCTCCCTTCCATGAAGTGAACATATAACAACATATCATTATCGTCACATGATGATTAAATGAGGTATTGTCCAAGGCATGGTATGTCTAATAATCCTGTGTGATTATACGCAGGTTGATCAATCATTGGTGTAACTGTTACTACTCATGAGTCATCATTTAGATCCAAAATCACTAAAATTTCACGATGGGATGTTAATCTGTAAATTTTTCCCTTGAAGACTGTTAGGAGTAAAAATTGTTGCTATCTCCATTAATTGGTTGCTAATCTTGTCTATGAAAGTCTTGATTATAACATGGCTTGCAGGAGTAAACACGTGTGCATGACTTCAAATCTATTAGGAAGACAATGCGATATTCAGGATCATGGGGTGGTGCGGACAAGAGGCACTTTAGCTTGTCATACTGATCAATATCTTGGAGTGGTGGGAGCTGAATTTTTTCCTCCAAATATGGATTCCAAAGGTAAAAATCATCAGAATTTACTAGCCACTCATGTGCATACACATATTCTTTTGTTCCGAAGTTCAGATATAATCCTCACATAATACCGTTGCTCTGATATACTGAAAAACGTTTGCTTTTGCATCTCTTCTCCATGACAAATAACAAGCCAAAGGCTTGATTGTGTAGAAAAAGGGGGTTAACCATATTTTGACTTTTCGTTTTTGTACTTTTCCAACTTCATCTGTTTTTTTTTTTTCTGCAAAAGAGAAGATAATAATGAGTGTTATAAGACAATCATTTAATATTAGCAAGACTTTTAATGTTACAAATTTTAACAAACTCAAATGGTTTCATTGCACATGTTAACAGTTGCTTAAGTGGAATATTTCTCAAAAAAAGACGAAAGGGTAAACCCAAATCCAATATAAACACGAATGAAAGCTACAAATGGTTTTAGTTCATAGTATTCAAAATTTAGATGAATTATTTTACTTGAATAGTGCCAAAAGTAACCCTTATATGGTCGAAATCGGGCTCGTCTGTTGCATGACAGATCTGGATTAAAACATAATGGATTAAAGATCGACCCCGGGTTCCATCGAACCAGGGTACGAGGTTAGGACTCCCGTCTTCGAGATCATCGAGTCCAAGACCCCGGAATCGACCCCGACTCCGAATGAGCTCGAGGAAACATTATCAGACCAAATAACGGAAGGCCAAAATATCCGTAACCAGTCGGATATCACGGCGGGAATCTCGGCATGTATCAATCAGAAACCGGTTAATGACAAATCATGAGATTTTTACCTTTTATAAAATTGTACCTCAAGTAGGATTCTCCTACTATATAAAGTGGGTCTGATTATTTGTAAAACACATTGTAACACGCATCCCAAAGCATTATAATATAATTTTCTTCCTGCAAGCTACTGTTCTTGTAACAACCTCCAAATACGAACACTCACAATAACAGAAGAAGACTTGATCGTTCTATTAATAACCAAGATACAGGAGGAAAGTTACAGAAGGATAGAAGAATAGTAACTTAGAAGAAGGGGATGAGAATGCAGAGGATACACAATAGGGGACGAGAAATAGAAGACAACTCTGTCAATAACATAACATACCTAATTTCACCTAGCCTACTACTATTTATTATTTTTCCATTTGCCCAATTCTTTCCTCCCGTGCCCTTATCCCAGGGTCCCACACGTAATTTGCTAATTTTTCCAACGTGCCTATCATGAGATTATTTTCATGCAAAATAATACCCCCATCCTCAATAAGAACCTTGTCCTCAAGGTTCGAGTAGAGCAATATTGATAGAACAACGGTGATTATGTCAAGACTTGAATGTGGCTCAGGAGTTGCATCAACAAGATATGGGTCGACAAAACCTCTAGCAAACAGATCCCACGAGACTAATATTGTAAAGCTCAATGTCGGAATAGGTAACACCTTTGCGTTAACAATTGGATCAAATGGAGCAGCAGTTGGGATCCCACAAGCTAATTCTCAAATAATAGCATCGACTTCAGGCACATTTAGGGTGACAACACCTTGTTCCACCACATGTCCAGCCAAGACAGGCCATAATCTCTTCAAAGTCCCTTGGTAAGCATGATCTCGTATGATAATGGAAAACTTTCTTTGTTGCTGGATAGCAGGTGATCCTAAGAACATCTCAACAGATTTGCTGGCAGTTGGGTCATCTGTGGGAACTTGCATATTTTTAATCAAGGTCTGCCACCATATCGACTCAAAGATTCACGAGAAAAGCCAAGATGTGACGCTCTCTAAGTCAACTGTTGAAGTGCTCTCGGCATGCCAATCAGCAATAAATTGCAAAAGGTCATGCTTGCTTGATTGTTTGGTTCCTAGAATCAATTTAATGAGTCCCTCCGAACTCATATTTACCAGCTGAACATCCAAATGTTTAATGAACGTCACAAACCCTGCAAGAGCTTGCACCGGCTGCATAGCGATGGTGCAGGGAAGGTCATTTCCTCCTCTTGCAAACCAGTCATGAAGAGATGTACATATATAGAATTTCAGTTCTTCAAGCTCACTATCTATCTTAGGCTCACAATCTGCACACAAAATCATTTTCGTCCCATCATGCATTTTTCTCAAAATCCACACTAATGAGAAAGCCTTCGCTTTCGAGCCTCACATTGGGCCAGTGGTAACAAACGTGCTCAATAGTTTGCTGAATTATTCCTTGACCACGATGGTAACGAACAACAAGTGCAGCAACACGTCTTACTATTTTCTCTTCCACGTGTATTGAGCCCCTACCCAAAAGTTGTCTAAATATGTACTTGATGTTCATTCTAGCACCTCTACTTCCAATAGCATATGAGAGTGTCAAGTTTCCAAGGTCTACTGCAGTAGTATCACTTTGATGTCCATCAGTGTTGGAGATTATGTGCAGCACGTAAACAACTGCTTGACAACCAGTTGTAGTAACATAAGAGCTCAAGGGTAAAATGAATACAAGCCAGTGTCCGGGATTAATATCAAGGAAGTCATCAATATACGCTTGAAATGATGCATTCACATTAGCAGGAAGTAGTGCCAGCGCCGTGCTAGTGGCCTGGGAAAACTTAACAGCCATAGCAATCATCTCACTATAGACAATAGTTGGTGGTATGAAAGATGCCAATACAATGAGCAATTTGTTGTAAATCATGTCGTTGAACATCCCTCTCCAGTTGTCCAGCCAACTAAATTTGATATACATATATATCAATCAGATTAGTCAGAAATGAAATTGGAGAAAACTTACTAGTTGTAATGCCCGGTGTCCCACCACTTGTCTAAGTAAGTATTGTAATCATGGTAGAACCACCATATATTTTTAAGAACTTCCTGTAGATTGGGTTCACCATGAGCGCCTAAGCGTAGACGATGTTGCGTCCCATCAATTTCATCATCATGAATCATGGTGTTGTAATCTTGTGTTGCATGAAATTTTAGCAGCGTAATAGCATTGGCAGCGCAAAGTCACTATCCTTGATTCCCATATAGACTATATATAACATAAGCTGCCCATTATCAAACGAACTGCAAATGTTGACGACAAGTTCCTGGCGAAGCCACATAAATTTTGAATTAGCTCCATGAAAGACCTTAAAAGTTTTTGACAAACATGGACCATTGTGAATGTGAATATGTATGACATTTGTAAATGGATGTGTGATTTCAACAGGTCTCGCTATGTACTCCGGTACTACATACTCTTGGCTAGGAAAAGGTACCAAATAATTGGTTGTCGCACCAGTTAGAGAAACATAGTTCTTGTCAATGGTTCGTTTGAGAATTCCATCAAGATACACGGCATCAAATGACTCAACATCAAATTTAGCTTCACCTAACAGCTCCCAATCATACAACTTTGCAAATGAATAATTCCATATTTTTCTAATTGTTTCAAACAGTGTATGTACATGTGATGGAGAACTTAAAGGAATATGCATAAGAGGTGAACACCCTAAAGCAAGGATAAATTCCTGCCCTGTGTCAAGCCACCTGATCACATAACTAGAATTTGATAGTCCAATATCTCTTGCATCCGTAGCCCAACTACCAGAGTGTGGTACCAGTGAAAGTACTTGACGAGAAAACGCCAAGGTGTCTGCCAACGGGTAATTCATTCCAGAAATTAGCACGATCCTATTTGTAACCTTATACTCACTTGCAACAAAAGAAATCAGAAATGAAGTCATATGGATAATTTGACTAGGCAACTCGCATATACCGTTATGGGAATTGTCAATAAATTTTTTTGTTTTCCTCTGAGTTTCCAGCATCCAAATCATATTCATCATAGAGTACTCTGGTGCAGCAGTTATGTCCCATTTTCTCGAACACCTGGGTGGTGATCTTCACTGAATCTTCAATGTCCATGTCGATTCCCTTTCGGTAATGTCAGCAAGCACCTTGCAGGCATAGTTCCACGAATATTCCTCCTCACCAATGTTAATTTCCAGTGGTGTATCCACATCACCATTGCCACTCGTTGAAACTATTGAGGAAGTAAAATCAGTGGGGTTTGAAATATTACCAATCAGGGATTCTAACATCTCAGGAGGGACCTCAGAATTGTCAATAGAACGTAAGTTGCCATCATCCAAATCAGAAGAAATCTTCAATTCTGCGACCTCCTCTGATTTTGCATTATCTAAATGAGACTCCATTGCAGCAGGAAGGACTGCTGGTACAGATATAGGTCCGATGCTACTGGAGTCAAAACATGCCACACTTTCTACCGAACTTGCGAAGCTCCATTGTCGAAATCGCATAAGTAGTTTCTCCTTGAAATGGTTCCAATCGTAGAATTGTTTGTTGCGATGTAGCCAATCGAACCAAATGAGAGCATGGCCTTCAAGGTAGAAGTAAGGTAGAGGTAACCAATATTCTTCGGAGAAACCCAGTAAGGTAAAGTACTGCTCGGCCTGAGAAACCCAGCCATCTGGGTCGCCGCTGCTGAATTTATCTAAAACCACCACTGCAATTGGAGTTCAAATCGATGAAAGCACCAATGTAACAACCTCCAAATACGAACACTCACAATAACAAAAGAAGACTGATCATTCAATTAATAACCAAGATACAGGAGGGAAGTTACAGAAGGATAGAAGAACAATAACCTAGAAGAATGCAGAGGATACACAATAGCAGATGAGAAATAGAAGACAACTCTGTCAATAACATAGCATACCTAATTTCACCTAGCCTATTACTATTTATTATTTTTCCATTTGCCCAGTTCTTTCCTCCCGTGCCCTTATCCCAGGGTCCCACACGTAATTTGCTAATTTTTCCAACGTGCCTGTCATGAGATTATTTTCATTCATAACAGTTCTTCTGTATCTGATATTTGAATTACTCGAACTCGAGTGAGACTTACTTTTCAAGGATATAATTGTTCAAGTCATGCGATTTGAATTTATTTTACCATTGCTCGCTTTAGTTATTATTTAATTTATAGCTTTGTGTCAAATTAATCACCGCATTCTTAAAACCGCTTATAAATTTAACTGTTATCTAATTTTGAGGGTAAACACCTTTTTTTTTTTTTTTGATTTCGGCTACTCCATCTGATTATACTTGTAATTGTACGTCTAAAGAGTTGCCGGAAAGTTAAAGAAAGCTAACAAACATCTACAAATTGAAGCAAAATACTTGAGAATAAACTGAAATAACAAGAAAACTAAAAAGAGGCAACCAAGGAGGCACAAAGAAGCTAAGGAAAACAATACAGTAGATCTATCTATAATAACATCCCGGTATAAAAGATATTCACTATAAAAGGCAAATTTTTCTAATATGGGTTTTCGAGGAACCCATTAACTTTTGCATACAACCTGTATTTATATAAAGAAATAACTAAATATTTATAAATATTTAACTGTAAACCCAATTATTATTGTCTATTAATTTAAAATTAAGTAGGAACTCATAAACTTCAAATCTTGGATTCGCCTATATAACGTAATGCAGAGAGGTTTGGCTGAACTTGTTACCGAGAACACTAAAAAAATCTTACCTTGCAATCTCCTTATGTTTTTCTTGGGCAACCTCGTTCTGAAGACTAATAACAATAGTTAATGAGTGTTTTAAAACAAAAGGGATGAGTACCATAGTTCATTAAATAGAATAGGTAATGGACTCCAAATACAATAATGAAAAGGATTTAGAATAGCTCAGATACAAGGAAAGAAGTTACTACTTGGACGTACTGTGGGGGAAAATGTCACGACCCAAATTCTCAACCTTAGGGATGTGATGGCGCCTAACACTACACTTGTTACGCAAGCCAATATTAGAAATTAATTATCCATTTCCCTTTGAATAATTATTAAAACACAATAAAACAATTTAAAAATAGCTAAATCTGATAGTTTCCATAAATAACTTCATGAATAAAATAATAAACGAATAAATAAACCAAGCCACAAATTAAATATATAACTCTAAGACTACCCTAGGATTTGGTGTCACAATTTACGAACTTCTAAGAATACTACATATAATGGGCTGAAAGAAATAATGCATCTGTTTTGAGTAAAATAAACAGT
This sequence comes from Nicotiana tabacum, assembly GCF_000715075.1. Classification (NCBI taxonomy): domain Eukaryota; kingdom Viridiplantae; phylum Streptophyta; class Magnoliopsida; order Solanales; family Solanaceae; genus Nicotiana; species Nicotiana tabacum. Next base: position 9,676,724 of record NC_134089.1, read on the forward strand.
CTCTATAAAACTAAGAGAAGACTCCAGGAATTCTGCGGATGCTAGCAGATCTACCTCGTGTCTCCGAGTGATGAATGATAGCTACTAAAGTCTCTAATGCTGGATGGTACCTGGATCTGCACAAAAGAGTGCAGAGTGTAGTATCAGTACAACCGACCCCATGTACTGAGTAAGTGTCGAGCCTAGCCTCGACGAAGTAATGACGAGGCTATGGCAGGGAAATTATAATATAACCTGTAACAACATATAAATAATAAAGCAAGAAAGAAATTCTAAACTAAACAAAAAAAATAAACTAAAGCAAAATGAAATAACTCAGCCACCTCTTGCCAAGTCTCAGCTATAATCAAATTCTCACATAAGCTTCCACATTTCAAATTTCGCTTTCAAAGTAACTGTAGGTGTCAACTATGAAATAAACAGTAGAATAAAATAGAGAGATTTTCGTTCCTTGTATTTAAAAATCAATAAGTCATAAATATTCTCCCTTATCGCTCCTTGTTGTGGCGTGCAACCCGCTCCCACCTGTCCGCCCTTATTCCTCCTCCCTATATACAAATATTACCCTTATTTCTCCTGTTGTGGCATGCAACCCGATCCTACCTGTCCACCCTTATCAATCCTTGTTGCGGCGTGCAACCGGCTCCCACCAAACAATTGTATCACTTTTATTTATAAAGATTTCACAACTTTCAAATCAATGCTTTTCACAATATTTTTGCCTCAACAATTGTAAATAGTAAACCGTACCACTTATAACTTCATCATTTATCATTTCACAAATAAACCAACCATAATATATATATTAAAATATTGTCAACTAGCTCACCCTTTTATGTATCACAATGAAGCCAAAGGAACAACCAACACTTCCAAAATACTTGAAACAATACTTAACAATAATTTAATGAAACTAAGTAAGCATATAGACATCAGTGATCACAAAACAATTAAGCCAGGGATCAATTAAATTAGAAACAGGGAAGGGATCATGTTTAACAGATAATTTGATGATGCATAGATACTCGTCACCTCACCTATACACCACGCACTTGCAAATTCACATAGCAATTAGGTTGGGGATTCCTATTCCCTCAAGTCAAGGCTAAACCAAACACTTACCTCAAATTCGCAGGCCACTCACTGCTCAATTATAGCTTTTCCTTTTGAATTCACCTCCAATACACTCGAATCTAATCATAATTAACTTAATATCATTAATTAATGCTAAAGGAACTGACTTTCTGAAAAATTATGGTTTTCCTACGTTTTCTCAAAAAAAAGTTAAAAATCGACCTTGGGCTCGCTTGGTCCAAACTTGAGGTTCGGATCAAATTCCGTCTACCCATTCACCCCCGAGCCCGATTATGCAATTAGTTTCGAAATCTGACCCCAATTCGATGTCAAAATTTAATTTTTACAAAATTCTCTAATTCTACCCAAACTCCCAATTTTTGCCATGAAAATTCTTGATTTTTGATTGAAAAGTAATGAAAAACATTGGATAATTGAAAGAGAAGAGTTTAGAATTGTTTACCAACACTTTGGGGATGAGCCTGTGTGAAGAAAATCGCCTCTAGGTCTTTTTAGTTCGAAACTATGAAAAAATGGCTGCTTCCCGAGTTGGATTCTGTAAAAAAAAAATTGAAGAAAAAGCGTGGAGCACCAGTGCACTAGAAACTGTTATGACAGCAGATTTTTTCTTTTATGGTAGCAGATTTTTTTTACAAGTTAAAAACACCCCGAAGCCTACCCGAAACTCACCCGAGCCCTCGGGGCTCCAAATCAAACATGCATGCAAGTCTAAAAATATCGTACGGACTTGCTCGTGCGATCAAATTATGAAAATAACATCTAAAACAATGAATTTAACCTCAAAACTCATGATGTTTCTCAAGAACACTTACATTTCACTATTTCTCAACCAGACGTCCGAATCACATCAAATCAACTCCGATTCTCACCAAATTTCACAGATAAAACTTAAATATCATAACAAATTTGTATCGAGCTCCGGAACTAAAATACGGGCCCGATACCAATAATTTCAAACATTAATTCTTTTCTTTATTTCATTAATAATTTAGCAAAACAATTTCTTTCAAAAATTAATTTCTAAAGCTAGGGACCTCGAAAATCAATTCCGGATATACGCCCAAGTCCCATATTTTACTGCTGACCTCCCAGGATTGTCGAAATATGAATCCGGACCCGTTTACTCAAAATATTGACCAAAGTCGTTCAAAATCAACAATTTAACTCTAAAATCATTATTTCTTATGTTTTCACATAAAAGCTTTCCGATTTTACGCTCGTACTGCGCACGCAAATTGAGGTAATTAAAATTAATCTTTTTAAGGCTAATGAGCCCAGAATGGTGCCTTAAATCATAAGATGACCCTTTGGGTCACCATAGAAAATATTTTTTCCTTTCTATTTAAATAAGCAAAGGATTACTTTGCCAATTCTAGTTGGACTAGGGTGACTTTCATAGTATTTCCTTGTTTGAACTCCCTCATCTAGAAGATTTGGATTTCAATTATTTCCATGCTTGGACATTTTCGTGTCCCCGGGCTCCTTAACATCGGATTGTTTTGTCGTTGGTTTTGATATGTTTGGTTCTCCCAATTCGGTATACATCATTAAAGTTGAGTAGATGGGCATATCATTCCTTTTATAATGAAGATGGATTACATAAGTGAGGGTCATTCAGATTATTCAGGTGTAATAATCTTGTATTCTTCAAAAACAATACTGTATGGACAATGGCTATAACGGGAATTTGAGATACTAAGTATCAAGGAAAACTCCCGTCATACTTTCTTTTTCCTACTCCGAAGGTAGTACAAGGAAGTTTTTTCCAACTTAAAGTGACAATCGAAACATGATTATTTATTTATTAAATTCAGAGTCGCCACTTGGGATAATTTAAGGTGTCCCAAGTTACCGGTTCAAATACCGAATCGAGGAAAATATTGACTCTGTATTACAGTCTGCGAACACAGAAATTCGGGTAAGGAATTTTGTTAACCTGGGAGAAGGTGTTAGGCATTCCCGGGTTCCGTAGTTCTAGCACGGTCGCTCAACTGTTATAATTGGCCTATTATCTGATTTTAATACATGTTTTAAACTATGGTGCAATTTTAAACTATGGTACAATTTTAAACTTTTGAGCCGCTTTTATTGAATTATTTTTAGGAGGATTTCAACGTTATTAAAAACACGTCTCGAACCACGTCACATAAATGCACCCGCGGTCCTCGACATATTTTATCTAACATTGTTGAGGTTTGGATTTAGGTCACATAAATGCACACCCGAGTTTAGGAAGGTAAATTATTAACTAGCGCGCCTAAAGCAAGCTACGCATTTGAATTATTTTCCTAATCTTTGAGATTGTTATAAGGCCAAACTTATGAACAAGATATTATTGGGGTAAGGGCTAGCTAACATAATCTATTACTTGGCCTAGATTCTTTAAAGTTCAAGACACACCTTATGGCCCATTCTTATTCCTTATCAAGAAAGAAACAACTTCAATTTTCATCTACCCAATTAAAAGCATTTATTCAAAAACCAAGACTACATACATCACAATCGAAATAAAAAAACTAATAAAAATAATTTAAATGAAAACTAAGACATGTTATTCAAACAATGAAGAATCACAAATCAACACGCGCACCAAGCTATTATAACACAACGAAATAAGAATTAAAATTGAGAAATGGACCTTTTATTGATGAACAAATCCGAAGATTGCAAATCAATCGGCTAAACAAAGCGACAACCCTTGAATTGCAACACCAAAATTAACAAACCCAAACCTCGAATCAAAAGCCACAAACGGAAAGCTCCTTTTCTTAATCTCACCAGAATATTTCTTTTTAAAACAATCTTTCCTCTTTCTTTTGAAAAAAAGTCTTTTCTTTACTCTTTTTCAACGTTATTTTCCTTCTCTTTCCTCTCAATTTCTTTGTTTTTCTTTTTTTAGTTTTGTTATCTCTTTTTCCAAAAATTCCTTCCCCTTTCTCTTTTCTTTTCGCTTTCAATTTCCCTCAGTGAAGACGTTTGGCAACAGCAAGAAGGACAACATGAAGGTCAAGGCAAAAGGTATTAAAAGACCAATTATGGGTATGTCTATCGGTTGACTTGAAATAACATGTGGAGTGGATTTTTTTAGAGTACCAAAGGCCACAACAAAAATTTCGTATAGTGATTGATTGAACGAAACAAGAAGAACGTTTAACAGAAATTGCAATTGCGTACTAAATCAAACAAATTGAGTAGAAGATGTACGGAGTTTTGAGGAAAGAGAAAAGGATTTCGATTGCATTTTGCTTCCGAAAGGGAGATGGCTGCTTTTGCTCTCTTTTTTCTTGTGTAGGGATTTTTCTTAGCTAGGTCTAGGAATTGAAAACTTGGGGTAGGGTTTTTATAATTGGGTATTTTATATGAAGGTGAGAGAGATGATGACCATTGGATTAGAAGGAAATAGATGGCTAGGATTAAATCTTGCACTTAAGTGGGCTAATGGGTTAGGAAGAATGGGCTAAGGGTAATTGGGTTGGACCATGTCTCTTTTCCTTCTTTTTTTTTGTGTTTCAATTTTGGGCTAAGAAGACTCCAAGAATTATTATTTAAAATCATAGCTAAATTCCCTTAATATAAGATAACTATACTACATGATGCAAAAATAAATTCTAATTAATTAAACTAAATTATATTAAAACATGAAACTATTACATATTTTTTGTATTTTTCAAGATTATATAAAGATGAAAATAAGGTACTATTTTTTTTACTTTATGAAAGGTACATAAAATAAAATATTTTTTTGTAATTTTTATTTTCTTGTAATAAAATAAAGTAAAAGAGTAAAAATGAGTTGAAATAGCTATATTGGGCCTAAATTAAATATTTACGTTCTAAAATATAAAAAATCTTGGGGAGGGTCAAAAATCAAATGTTTACAAGCAATTTGAAGATTCTGAAGTATTTTCAGACAAAGAACGACTAGACAGGTTTTTTGACTCGTCTCTTATTTATAGGGACCAAAAAACTAAGAGAAATAAGAATGTGACCGAGCCTTGGTCTCTGAGTTGCCTACATATCCTTGGCTATAAAGGAATCAGGCCACTTGTAGTTTAGAAGTGAGTGAGATGATAGAGTATGCCGAGGTGGAGAGCCGATCGAGGTGCCGTCGAGGTTCCGGTCTGCGGTCCCGTTATTATATCAAAATCAAAACATGAAAAAGACTAGCTAAGCCTGTCAACTACGAGTTACAAGATTCATATCTATAAGTCTTCTGAAGCTTGATCTTGAGTCTTGAATGGTTCTTCATGCAGACTTTGGATTTGAACCTTGATGCTTGCTAGTTGCAGGTGCTAGTTCGTTCTTCTTCAGCTTTTCAGACTAAAACGGGACATGCAGAGCTTGTGACCTCAGCCCTGTCTTGAGCAGCTCACATCTTTCATTAACTTCTGCATTTGGATTCACTTCTTGTCTTTCTTTTTTTTTTTATTCTGGATTGTGACTTACTTCTGTTGATCATCTTGGACTGCTGACTTGCATTCTTGACGCGAGCTTCTTTTGTTGCTGACCTGAATTGCATTCTGAATTGAATTCCCCCTTTTTTCAGGTGGGCGCCTGATTGCTGAACTTGAACCGTCTTCTCTTGTTACTTGACACTGTTTTCCCTTGCACCTTGAACTATTTTCCCTTGAAACTTGAACTATCTTCCTTCGAAACTGCTTTCCCTTGAAACTTGAGTTGTCTTCCTTCAAAACTGTTTTCCCTTGAAACTTGAGTTATCTTCCCTTGTTCTCCAGGTGGGCGCCTGATTACAACAAAACAGACAAAACATAAGAAATTTTTTCTGCCCCAATTTGCACTAGGAAGATTTGTGAGTTGTTAGCAAAATTATAAACCACTTGTACTATTGATGCAATGATGAGAGTAAACTAAAGAATAGACTAGGAAAACTATAAACTAAGCTTGACTACAGTAAAAACTGATCCTATTCTCTAGGGGGGCCCCCCTGATTTCAGGAAAACTAAACATTGATAATCTTAAGAAAACTAAAAAAATGACCCCCTTTTTTCAAATTCAGGCTTCCCTTTTTTTAAAAAATATCCTAGGAGAAAATTCGTCAGACTAGGTTCTCTATCTTAGGAGAAAGATTCATCAGACTAAGACGTTAATCCTAGGAGAAAATTCATTAGACTAGGTCCTTTTCTTTTTTTTGTTTTTTTTGGTATCTTAGGAGAAAGATTCATCCGACTAAGACGTTTATCCTTGGAGAAAGTTCATCAGACTAGGTTTTCTATCTTAGGAGAAAAAATCATCAGACTAAGATCTTGATCCTAGGAGAAGATTCATCAGACTAGGTTTTCTATCTTAGGAGAAAAATTCATTAGACTAAGACATATATCCTAGGAGAAAGTTCATCAGACTAGGTCTTCTATCTTAGGAGAAAAATTCATCAGACTACGATTTTGATCCTAGGAGAAGGTTCATCAGACTAAGATTTCTATCCTAGGAGAAAGTTCATCAGACTAGGGTTTCGAATGGGAGGAAAATCCATCAGACTAGGACTTTTTATCCTAGGAGGAAAAATGTGAAGATAAATGGCAAGATTTTATGCACAATAGAAAGACAAATAAAGGCAAAGATTTGAGAAACTTCCCTTTGTCGGCTCATCTCGTCTTTCCTTTTTCTTCTCTTTTTTTTTGTTTGTTTTTTTTGAACCACTTTCCTTGCACTTCTTTGTTCCTGTTTCATACAAAGAAATATTTGTCAGTTTTGAAAATGGTGGTCCGTTTGTGGCCTTGAGTCTTGAGAAGTTTGGCTTTTGCTCGATCAGCTTGAGTCGGTTTTGAGAGACTTTTGCTTTGCATTGACCCTAATTGTTTCACACACAATACCATTTGTATTTATAGCTCAATCAACTTTATCCCAACCAGAGATCTTTTCTTAGGTGACCCTTTTCGATATCTTGAATAACTTCCTGCTTTGAGCAATTTGTCTGTCAGAGAGAATCACAAGTTATCTTTGTTTGCGCTAAGCAGGCCGACAAGAGTCTTTTGGGGGAGCCTTTGTATTAATCCTCAAGACATGTTGATATTAACAACTGAGTTTGTTGGCCAAATTTACTTTGTACAACTGAAAAGCTGGTAGCAGATTTTGAAATCTTTTCTTGCTTGTTTTGAGAAGGACTGACTCAGAGTGGAAGACACAAATGATGCAAAAAAACAAATACTAACAAGAAATGACCCTGTCTGAAGGACAGAAGGAAGAATTTTTTTTTTCAATAACTAGCCTTAATGATCATGACATGCATTTTGGACTCAAGGGCCTGATCTATCAAACTAATCCAATCTTCCCTTTTACCATTCTTATGATCTTTGAAGTCGGGCCTATCCGTGCCAATTTTGCATCAGCTTCATGACTTACTTTCGACTAGTGGTGCCCCAAGGGGTTTTCACCAACAAGTCTCTCTCATTTGTTTATCTCTGCTTACCGTCGCCTTACAGTGCCTGTTAGGGTTTTCACTAGTAAGACTCTCTCATTTTTCTCTTTTTTTTTCTTTTGCCTTCTTGTGAGAAACTCGACGGTGTTCTACATCATGTGACAACCATTTCTCATTGCATTCTTCTCTTGGCATTCTTGAAGGCATATCAGAAGGTCTTTATTTGGAAGGATTTTGGATAGGGTTGGAAAGAAAGGACGTCATGAAGGCTCAAAATAAACTCAAAGTAAAGGGGGTTATGGACTTACAACTCTTAGAATCGACTCTTTCAAAAGTGAAATAAAATTTGTGCCACATTTTCAGCTATTGTGGATTTTTTTGGGATTTTTTATTTGAATTCTTATTTGGTTGGACCGAACCGTGAGGCTGCCTACGTATCCTTATTTTCAAGGAATCAGGTCTAACGTAGTTCAAACATCTGACCTAAATTATTTTTCATCTTTCTTTCTGTTTTTCTTTTTTTTTTCCTTTTCTTTTTATCTTATTTTTTTTCTTATTTTTTTTTTGTTTGCCCCAGCTTTTATTTTTGAGGGCATGGACCTTTGACAATTCCTTTTTTTTTCTGAACTTTCTAAGAATTGCCCCAGTTTGTACTCTTGGGACATGGATTTTTTTTACTCTAAACTTGATTCCAAAAGAGGGTAGTCAAAGAAAAATAACACGGGCTCAAAAGGGGTAGCAAATGATATAAAGTGTTTGGGTAGCAGAAAAAAGGCCTCCCAATCTCAAGAACATTAAACATGGTATCTTTTCACGATCACAGCATTAACGAACATGTCTGTCTTCTTGTTGTGTCGTGGTCACAAGACATTTTTTCATCCCTTAGTGACAAACTTTCCAACAAACTTCAATTGATTAAATATCCTCAAGCCCGATTTTCACAATGATTTGAAGGTAAATTTTACTCGACCTTAGTTCCAAAGTATTCCAACTCTTTATTCATCCTCAAAAGTGCCTTTTCCTCAGTTGTCCAACCCAAACTTAAATCAATTTTCTAAGATCTGGCAAAAAATTCCTCATGCATGTCATGTCATTAAGACCGGCGGGAAAGAAACTAATCATGGAACGACACAAAAGGACAAACTGTATATCATTAAGTAAACAACAAGACAAACAACCTAAAATCCGAGTTACAACCCTAAATAACCCGGCTAATGAAAATAGCAACAGAACAGAAAGACAAGACTCACACAAACAGAATAGCGGGATAGAAGGGTTTGACTCAATAAAACAAATAAAATCTGGATCACAACCCTGAAATAACCCAGATAAAAGAAAAAACATCAAAACAAACTACCAAGATTCCTTCCTAGTGAGGAGGGAATGACTTTTCAATTGCTAGGCTTGGTATTTAGCCACAAATTTGCTCATCAGAATTAGCAGAGCCTTCTCCAATTTCAACATCATTAACTTCAGTTAGCAAGTTCTGGAGAAGATTCTCATACTCCATGTCACCAGGCATCATCCCCACAAAGTGTGTATCTTGATGTGCAGGTAAAGGATTCTACGCGATATTCTGGATGTCACTGTCTTGGATCACAATCAGGTTTTCCTGGATCATCTTTTCTATTTCTCTTTTCAAATCCCGACAGCTTTCAACATTGTACCCCTGGGCATTGGAATGGTATTCCCACCTTTTAGAAGGGTCAAAGCTTCTTGCACGAGGGTCCACATGATTTGGAGGAATAGGTGCAATCATGTCATAATGCTTTAATTTCCCAAACAAGCTTGCATAGGACTCTCCTATTGGTGTAAAATTATCTTTCAACTTTTGTTCCCCTCTATACCTCTGGCCTGGATGTGGGTTATAGGGTGCCTGAAAATTTTGTGGAAGCTGGTGGAGATTTTGTGATGCTCGCGCTCGCCTTCTGGGGTGTTTTGGTGGCTGGACAACATACTGATGTGGAGCAACAGAGTATTGCGGGTTCTGAGGTGGATAGCGATGCTCAGGGGAGTCATGGGAAACCTGATGAGGCTGCGCATACCTTCGAGATGTTTTCCTGGGACCTTTTCTCGAACCTGTTGTCATCATGGTTTCTTCATCCTTCTTATTCGTGCCACTGAAATTATCAAATTCAATCGGGACAGCCTGAGTTGCGGCTTTGAGAATTGCTTGACTTATAATTTTTCCTATCTTAAGACCATTCTCTACCATTTCTCCTATTTTGATTGCTTCCGAGAAGGATTTGCCAACTGCGAACATCATGTTTTGAAAGTAATCTGGCTCTTGCGCTTGAAGGAAGACAGTGATTAGCTCATGGTCATCCATGGGTGGCTTAACTCGAGCTGCTTGGTCTCTCCATTTAATGGCATATTCCCTGAAACTTTCACTTGGTTTCTTCTTCAGGTTTGAAAGGGAAATGCGGTCTGGGGCAATGTCGATGTTGTATTGGAACTGATTGACAAAGGCCTGTGCCATATCATTCCAGACGTACCAGCGAGATGTGTCTTGATCCAAAAACCATTCGGATGCTACTCCCGCAAGGCTTTCCCCAAAATAAGCCATCAACAATTCTTCGTTTCTTCCCGCACCTCTCAGTTGATTGTAATATCTTTTCAGGTGGGCTGTAGGGTCTCCATGTCCATCATACTTTTCAAATTTGGGAGTCTTGAAACCAGGCGGCAATTGGACATCGGTGAACTTACATAGATCTTTGAAGGCAACACTCTTTTGACCTGCCAACCCTTGCATGTTTTTCAATCGTTGTTCTAAGCTTTTCGCTCTTTGAGTCATTTCTTCCTGTACCATCTTTCGGGCAGGCTTCTTAATGTTTGCAGGAAGATCAAACGAGTACGAGTGGTACTCAGGAGAGTGGTATTGCTCTTGCTGTGTAGCAAATTGTGACTCATGAAGAGACTGTCCTTAACCACTGGCCCATGCTTGACACGTTTTGGTCATTTGCTGTTTCAGTATTCTATTTCTCTCAAACACAGTAGCCTCTTGTTGAACCCTCTGACCCTGAGTCTCTGAGCATTTGTTACAGCTTCGATGTCAGTTATCATTTTTCCCTGGATCTTGTGTTTCCAGCTTACCACAAATCGACCACCTCAACTTTCTTCACAATTCAAAACAAAACATGTTAGAATGGACTCAGTCGGTCCTTATTATTAGCAATTTTTTTTCATTTTTGTTTTTATTCATTTTTTTTCTCTTTTTTTCATCTTTTTTTTTTCTCATCTTTCTTTTCAATGGTTGATCGAACCTGATGTGGGTTGCCTACATATCATGTGGGAACATGAATTAGATTTTGCATAGTTCGAGAAGATTAAAAATAAAGTAAATAAACTAACTCTTTTTTTTTGAATTTTGAAATTTGTTTTTTTTTCCGAAAGAAATACTTACAAAGAAGAAAGAAAATATTTTTTGTATTTCGATTTGTTTTTTAAGGATTTTTGAAAAGAAAGACTTTTAAAGAAGAGAAAAAAAATATTTTCTTGAATTTTAACTTCTTTTTCTTTTCTTTTTTTTTTTTCCTGAAAATTTCGAAAGAAAAACTTCTAAAGAAGAAAGGAAATATTTTTGGAATTTTACTTTGAATTTATGAAAGAAATACTACAAAAGAAAAGAGAATTTTTTTTTTTAATTCTCAAACAAATATTTTTGGATTTTGAGAGAGATTAGAAGAAAATATTTTTGTATTTATTTTTTTATAAAAAATAAATTGGGGTCTAAAAGAAAGAATTAAATGAAAATATTTTTTGGATTTATTTTTAAAAAATGGTGTCTAAAAAAAAGACTTTTCTAGAGAGGAAGTAAAGGAAAATATTTTTGGATTTTTTTTTTTTGAAAATTATGGGCCGGAACCGATGAGGTTTGCCTACGTATCTCACATCCGGTGAGAATCAGACCCGCGTAGTTCGCCCGTTTTGACGCAACAGAAAAATATGACTTATTTTGAAATGACTTTTCTTTTTCTCCAAAATTTCAACAGAATTTCAGGGTAATTCAAATACCTACCTCTCACTCTCTTTTCCTTTTTCTTCTTTCTCCTTTTTTTATTTTCTTTTTTTTTTTTCTCTTTTTTTTATTTTCTTTCCCTATTCTAGAAGCCAGTCAACATGAAGGCCAACATAGACAGATACGCAAGTGACACGTAAGATGGATCAGGATGGTCTTTTAATTTGGGTACACCTGTCCTAGACGGACCCAACCCTTGTGTTGAGTCCCCAAAGTCAAATGCACCATGATACAAACAAACGTTCCTACTAGGGATCCGACATGAGGCTGAGTTATTCTAAGCTAAAAAACCTGGGTATATTGTTCTAGACTTGTATACCCGAGCGGACAACTCGAGCCGAGGAGGGGGCTACGTACCGGGAACCAAAAGGCCATCCAGCTTAGTAACTTGTCCGAGCCTCTTTCTTATTTCAAGGTATGACACTAACAGAATAGGGAGTCACGACCAGCGAGCATATCCCCGAAGATGAGAAGAGAAGGGTTTCGTAGCAGTTTATATACAATTCAGATAATACCAAAGCGGTAAAAAGCGTCTTTTAGCACATTAGGCTCAAACATGCAATAAAAAACAAAGCCAAATATAACAATTATTCTAAGCTCAAATTCTTGAACCCTGAACCAGAGATTCTGAGTTCGATCCCCAGCCGTCACACCTCCTTTTTCCTACCCCGAAGGTAGTACAAGGGAGTTTTTTCCAACTTAAAGTGACAATCGAAACGAGATTATTTATTTATTAAATTCAGAGTTTCCACTTGGGATAATTTAAGGTGTCCCAAGTCACCGGTTCAAATCCCGAATCGAGGAAAAGATTGATTCTATATTACAGTCTGCGAACACAGAAATCCGGGTAAGGAATTCTGTTAATCCGGGAGAAGGTGTTAGGCATTTTCGGATTCCGTGGTTCTAGCACGGTCGCTCAACTGTTATAATTGGCCTATTATCTGATTTTAGTACATGTTTTAAACTATGGTGCAATTTTAAACTTTTGAGCCGCTTTTATTTTTAGGAGGATTTCAACGTTATTAAAAATATATCTTGAACCACGTCACATAAATGCACCCGCGGTCCTCGACATGTTTTATCTAACATTGTTAAGATTTGGATTTGGGTCACATAAATGCACACCCAAGTTTAGGAAGGTAAATTATTAACTAGCGCGCCTAAAGCAAGCTACACATTTGAATTATTTTCCAAATCTTTGAGATTGTTATAAGGCCAAACTTATGAACAAGATATTATTGGGGCCAAGGGCTAGCTAACATAATCTATTACTTGGCCTAGATTCTCTATAGTTCAAGACACACCTTATGACCCATTCTTATTCCTTGTCAAGAAAGAAGCAACTTCAATTTTTATCTACCCAACTAAAAGCATTTATTCAAGAACCAAGACTACATACATCGCAATCGAAATAAAAAAACTAATCAAAACAATTTAAACGAAAACTAAGACATGCTATTCAAACAATGAAGAATCACAAATCAATACGCGCACCAAGCTATTATAACACAACGAAATGAGAATTGAAAATGAGAAATGGACCTTTTATTGATGAACAAATCTGAAGATTGCAAATCAATCGGCTAAACAAAGCGACAACCCTTGAATTGCAACACCGAAATTAACAAACCGGAACCTCGAATCAAAAGCCACGAACGGAGAGCTCCTTTTCTTAATCTCACCAGAATTTTTCTTTTTAAAACAATCTTTCCTCTTTCTTTTGAAAAAAGTCTTTTCTTTACTCTTTTTCAACGTTATTTTCCTTCTCTTTCCTCTCAATTTCTTTGTTTTTCTTTTTTTAGTTTTGTTATCTCTTTTTCCAAAAATTCCTTCCCCTTTCTCTTTTCTTTTCGTTTTCAATTTCCCCCAGTGAAGACATTTGGCAACAGCAAGAAGGACAACATGAAGGTCAAGGCAAAAGGTATTAAAAGACCAATTATGGGTATGTCCATCGATTGACTTGAAATATCATGTGGAGTGGAATTTTTTAGAGTACCAAAGGCCACAAGAGAGATTTCGTATAGTGATTGATTGAACGAAACAAGAAGAACGTTTAACAGAAATTGCAATTGCGTACTAAATCAAACAAATTGAGTAGAAGATGTACGGAGTTTTGAGGAAAGAGAAAAGGATTTCGATTGCATTTTGCTTCCGAAAGGGAGATGTCTGCTTTTGCTCTCTCTTTTCTTGTGTAGGGATTTTTCTTAGCTAGGTTTAGGAATCGAAAACTTGGGGTAGGATTTTTATAATTGGGTATTTTATATGAAGGTGAGAGAGATGATGACCATTGGATTAGAAGGAAATAGATGGCTAGAATTAAATCTTGCACTTAAGTGGGCTAATGAGTTGGGAAGAATGGGCTAAGGGTAATTGGGTAGGACCATGTCTTTTTTTCCTTCTTTTTTTTTGTGTTTCAATTTTGGGCTAAGAAGACTCCAAGAATTATTATTTAAAATCATAGCTAAATTCCCTTAATATAAGATAACTATACTACATGATGCAAAAATAAATTCTAATTAATTAAACTAAATTATATTAAAACATGAAACTATTACATATTTTTTGTATTTTTCAAGATTATATAAAGATAAAAATAAGGTACTATTTTTTTTATTTTTTTTACTTTATGAAAGTTACATAAAATAAAATATTTTTTTTGTAATTTTCATTTTCTTGTAATAAAATAAAATAAAAGAGTAAAAATGAGTTGAGATAGCTATATTGGGCCTAAATTAAATATTTACGTGCTAAAATATGAAAAATCTTGGGGAGAGTTAAAAATCACATGTCTACAACACGCACACGAGAATTTTATGGAAATCCTTGCCGCATCGAAAACAAAACTCAATTCGACAGATTTTCTTAGCAAAAGATGTCGATAATAGAGGAATATTAGCTGTATTTCTAACTCATGAAGAAGGAAAAGTAGAGGTTTGGAGGTACAACGTGAATGGAGGGGTTTGGGAAAGGGAGCAAATAACAAGTTTGGATAATAGAACACTATTTGTGACCATTGGGGCTTCCTACTTGAAACCTTGTGTTGCACAAGGGTTAGTAAATAAGATATATTTTCTAATGTTTTATGACAATAACAAGGGCGTTTTTTATTGTTTGGCCACTCGCAACTATTACTCTTTCAATTACTCTCTTAACAGTGCTTTCTCAAGTTCAAATTATTACAACTTTGAGGGCCAACCAAGATCCGGTATATGGATTGAACCAGATGTGAGCCATATGCCTCCTCATGATTAAAGCAAAGAATGATTACTTTGTAAACTTATCTTTTTATATAAAAATTCTATCCCGTATAATAATTTTTCTTTATAATATTGTAAGTTTATTCTTCATAATCCCGATACGTAATATCATGAAATGACGACAAACAATACAATCTTCTTAATACAGTACAATACATTATGAAACGATATGTAACAACCATCCAAACAAGCTGGTATTCCACTTCCTTTTCTTTTGGAGTTTATTATTCATTGATAAGCAATGCCGTGTGGATACATGAGATAATAGAGGAACTTCTTGCTTTGAATTTTTATTTTTAACTAATTTTGTGCAGTTATTGTGAGTATATTTAATTAATTAGTCAAATAAACTAGGTAAAGTTGAATAATTTTTGAAAGCCAAAAAAAAGTTTATAACTTTGATGAGCGGCTTCGCTGACCTATCGCGTTGTAAAAAGAAGAAAGTACGAAAGAATAGTAAATGGAGGTGCTACAACCCTTCCTATCTGATAGAAAAGAATCCCATGATCCTGAACCGATCTTAATTACCAAAAGTTGAATGACCATATGAACCATCAACTCCCTTCATCTGGTATTCCTAATCAAAGAAAATTATTCCGTTACGGAGAAAAGATTTAAAAAAGGATAATATTATTTCTACAAAGAAAGAAATTTTAAAAACTAAAATAAAGACAATATTTATAGTTGATATTCTCTATAATATTGGATGCCTTATTCTCTTATAGATAGCAGATTGTGTTATTAGCCTGGCTATGATTTTGTACAATCTTCAATGGTGATTAAAACAAAAGTTCGTTACTTAAAAATGTCACGCCCAACATCGGGCAATGCGATCGGCGCTTGATCGAGATAATCCAGCCAAACAAATCTGCTAGATTGCCTTTTACCCAATTCACCCATAAGTAAAAAAGAAGATATATTTCATTAATTAAACGATGAGAGGATCATGTGGACAACACTAATTCATTACCATCAGTTACATAGTTGAAGTGGAACAACTGATTCGAATATAACAAAACTAGTTTAACTTTTCCAACATCAATATAGAACCTACATTGTCTATGGAGCCTAATAGATACAAAAGAGTACTATGATAATGCCGGCAACAAGCCCCCCGGCTATACCTCAGACACAATACATGAGGAACAAAATATAGACGAATCCGAAATGGAGTGGGGCTCACCAAATCTGCTGAGAAGAGGATGTACCGCTATCACATATCAATGCCACCTGCTGCGGAACCACCTGCATTCATTAAAGATCAGCGCCCCGGCAAAAGGGACGTTAGCACATATGGAATAATACTAATATGAATGGCTAAACAACTCTCAATAAAACGAGTAATAATACAAGGAAGAACAATCATCGAATCAATGGGAGCCTAAACAATAACACAACATCAAGTTAGGAACAAGATGAGTTTTCAAGATTTTTTTTTTCATATTTTAGGTTGGGAGATCTTTAGTACCGATATACCACCTTGTCTTTAGCACGGAGTCCGATCACGACCTGATCGACTAGGCCGTCTCACCCAAGACATTCAATCACAATCACAATCAAAATCTCAATCACTATCACAATCACAATTTCATGAAATATCACCATCACGTATGCGGCATGTCGTCTGATCTCGACCCAATTGGCTAAGCCGTCACACCACAATGTCGTGTGGATCGACATCACCCTTTTCTTGTAGTCATCTTATCCCAATAAAGCGAAATAATCTTATCACATCAATCTCATCCCAAACAAGGGGAATAATCACAATCCACTCCTACACCGGTACGTGTAGTTTTGGCGTTAGGTTATTTTAATATACCATTCCTCAGTGACTAATGATAATCCCAAGGTGTTTATTATTTAAAGGATTTCAGCTCATTTAAATGTCTTTTACAGGTCTCTTATTTCATTGGCACTAGTGGCCCCAAATGTAATACCATTCTTGGCACGTTGGTTGTATTTCATATTTTATGCTCATCTCTTTCACTTTTAAATATCATCATGGATTATCAACAACAAGGTGTTTCTCTTCAAGACTTTAAGTACACATGTGAGCGATGAAATTCTTAGGCACATTGAGATTTCTTACACAATTTGATATAATAGCTTTCATTGAAATATGACTTGAAGTTATAATATTTTAATATGCAACTCATACTTAGATCACATTCCCGAAGGATAACAAAATAAGATAAGAGCATTTGGAACGCATTTTGAATAAATATACTTTTTGACACAAAGCTTATTCGGTGTCACGACCCAAAAACCACAAGTTGTGATGACACCTAACTCAACCCACTAGGTAAGCCAACTAATAGAAAATACAACTCAACTGAGATTATAAGAGAATAGAGAATACATAACTGAACACTTACAAATTTACCCAAGAACTGGTAGTACGACTCATGAGTTTCTAAGACTTGGAATTTATTAAGTTGGTAAGAATAAATACACGTTCTGTTTGAAAGATACATAAACGGAATAGTAAAACCTAAGCTACCAAGGACAAGAGGCAGTTATATCCGGAAAGCGCGGACATCTACAAAATTAACACCTGACATCACCAGCAACTCTACCCCAGAAATCTGTATACATCGTACAGAAGTGCAGTATCAATACAACCGACCCCATGTACTGGTAAGTATTTTGTCTAACCTCGTCGAAGTAGTGACGAGACTTTTTGTTAAAAAGTGCTTATTTTATAACCTGTACATTAAATTAACAGTAAAAGCAGTTCAAAGCATAACAGGTAAAAATACCGGATACAACTCGGCGAGACAGTCAACAATTACTAAAAGGAATCATGGTAGAAGATTTATAATCTTTCCTGGTATGAGAAGTATATCCAAGATATCAAGTCAACGACATGGTAACACCCTTCGTGCTACTATCTCTGCCTCACCATATATATATATATGATTTTTGTGACAAATCAATTAGCACGGCAACACCCTTCGTGCGTTCAACTCATTCTCCCAAATGTACGGATAACAGAACCAACCAGATAAAAGAAATATCGATAACAGGAATTACAAAGTAGGAAATACGCAAGTAGCAAAAGTGGACAAAGATATGTGGGCATATTGGAGGCCTAAGTACAATTATAACAACTAAGACGGAAATACATGATCTTTACAAGTTGGCAAGTAAGGGCAAGAATGACTAACATGGTAGAAGGCTTATACTAAGTGCTACAGAATAGATACTACATGAGTATAATTATAAAAGCAGGAAATATGCATGGTATTTTGCAAGTTAAACAAGTAGAAGGTATGAGCATCAGAACAACAATTGAAATAGAGATTAATGACCGAACTATCACAACAAGTCACATCAGGTCTATAATAATGACAATAACAGTTCAAGGTAAAGGCATAAGCGTATACACAGAATACTGATATCAAACATAATGCATATCCCTCATCCTCGCCTGCATGGAAATACGCATCATGCCATGACTTCACGATAGCACACAATCATAACAACATAAATGAAATGGCACAGCATGTTCGTGCTTTACACTCTTCCTCACATGATAATGAATATAAAATGGCACGATATTACCCTTCATGCTTTATATACTTCCTCACATGATAATGAATATAAAATGGCACGACATCATCCTTCGTGCTTTACACACTCTTCCTCACATTATAATGAATATAAAATGGCACGACATCACCCTTCGTGTTTTACATTCTTTCAAGCATATGGATATCAATAAAATGGCAAGGCAGGAAATATAAAAAATATCGAGGAGAGTGTTCAAACGAATATTCCAAACAAATTCAAAATCACAACTTTCCAAGTCAATAATGGTTCAACAACCCTCAAGAACCGTATTATTCAAATACTTCTACGTATCTCACAAATTACCCTCAACACAAGTATAAAGTCTAAGATCTCAAAATATTGGTTGTAGTAATGTAGTAATAATTTCGCATAGAGATGATCGAATTAGACACATCAATGTATTCTCACGATTTCTATCATGCTTGATCAAGTTATAACAAACTAAGTCTTGATTTCTATCATTTAATATTATGTCCTTAGTGTCTAAGAGACAAGTAAGGCATTAAGCAGAATGTCACGGAATTCTACAAACACAAATATAACAAAATCCACTCCCGAGCATGATTAACCCTGGCACATACATATACGCTCGTCACCTCATATATGTATCACCCCCGCATGTAGAAAACAATGACAAATAGGAGGAAATATTCCCTCAACAAAGCTAGGCAAAGTACTTACCTCGATTCGGGTAACTCAACATTCAATCTAGCCTTTTTTTCTTTAAAAATTGGCCTCCGCCCGGCTCAATCTAGTCAACAACGACTTGAATACATCACGCAATGCAAGAGAAAATAATTTCAATTAATAAAGCTGTGATTTCTATTAGATTGTCCAAAAGTCAACAAAAGTCAAACTCCGGGCCCGCCCGGTTAAAACCCGGGTCCAAAGGTAGGTCTTGATTACCCATAGCCTCACGAGTCCAAATATATTTTTTGTTTTAAAATCCGAGTCATATTCAACTCCCAAATCCCAAATTTTTATTTTTCAAAACTTTGACAAAATCCCCAAAATTTTCCATAGATTTCTCATGAATTTATGTTAAATATTATATAAGATAATGAAATATAGTTGGAAATTTATTAAATATACTTACCCAATGATTTGGTATAAAAATACCTCCTCTCGAAGCTAGAGTTCAAAATATATGAAAATGAAGCTAAAACTCGGAATTCTCAATACTTAACAAGTTGCAGATGTTGCATTTGTGGCAGGGGGTTCACATTTGCGACCCCACAAATACGATACAACTTATCGTAATTGCGAACCTGGAGGATTTCTGTTAAGGTAGCATTTGCGACAAAAACTTCGTAAATGCGAATGCCAACTTTGGGAAATGTGGCAGGCTCATCGCAAATGCGAAAACTGCCCAGCCGCCCAAGCTTCACAAATGCAAGGGTTCTTTGCAAATGCGATGGCCGCATTTGAGACCAGAACATCGCAAATGTGAAGAAACCAGAACCAGCACTCAAAATTCATGAAAATCATTTTGTAACCAATTCGAAACTCACCCGAGCCCTCGGGGCTCTAAACCAAATATGCACACAAGTCTAAAAATACAACATGAACTTGCTCGCATGCTCAAATCATCAAAATAACTTCTAAATCCAAGAATCAGACGCCAAAATGCATGAAAATCAAACAAAACTTCAAGAACTTCTAGAATCGCAACCGAGTGCCTGAACCATGTCAAATCAACTCCGAATGGTGCCAAATTTTGCAGACAAGTTCTATATGACAAAATGAACCTACTCAAGGCTTCAAATCACGCATAACAACCTTGAAACAAAGAATCACACCTTGTGACGAACCGGCCAGTCATCTCATGAGTTACCGTTCCGTTTTCCCTATTTCTGCTTCTTATTGCCTTGCTTATCAATTCTATGTGTGATCGGGTTGGTTGGCTTGGGTCCGGAAAGATTTTGGTAAGGTTTGAGACACTTAGTCTCTTTTGAGGAAGCTTAAGTTGAAAAGGTCAACCAGATATTGACTTATGTGTTAGAGGGCTCGGATGTAAGTTCTGATGGTTCGGATAGCTAGGTGATTTGAAACTTAGAAGCGTGATCGGAATATGTTTTGGAGGTCCGGAGTAGATTTAGGCTTGAATTGACGAAATTCGAATTTTGGTATTTTCCGGTTGATAAGTGAGATTTTGATATAGTGGTCGGAATAGAATTCTGAGAGTTGCAGTAGTTCCATTGTGTCATTTTGGATGTGTGTGCAAAATTTCAGGTCATTCAGACGTGGTTTGGTAGACTTTTTGATCAAAAGCGGAATTCAGACATTTTAGAACCTAAGGCTTGAATCCGATGTGTTTTGGTTGATTTGATATGGTTTGAGGTGTTTTGAAGATTGATATAAGTTTGGATCGTAGTATAAGACTTGTTTGTGCTTTTGGTTGAGGTCCCGGGGGCCTCGGGTGGTTTCGGATGGTTGAGGGAAGGTTTGGAGTTGAGTTTGAGAGCTGAAGCCATTTTGTTGCTGTCATAACCGCATCTGTGGTTGAAGGATCGCAGGTGCGACCCCGCAGATGCGGGAGACCAGTCGCAGAACCGGAAGAGCCTAGGGATGGCAGGAACAGCAGAAGCGATTGAGGAACTGCACCTGCGATGGCGCAGGTGCGGATGGTGCATTGCGGATGTGGATTTTGGTCGAGTAAGTGAAAACCGCAGATGTGGTGCCTTGGACCACAGAAGCGATACCGCAAATGCGGTGGATGAACCGCAGGTGCGAAAAACCTGGGTCAAAATGTATATAATTCTTCCTTCGCGAATTTCAGAGGGTTTCACCATTTTTAAACACAAATTCTGGAGTTTTGGGCAATTTTGAAGAGAGAATTCAAGGAGACTCCATTGAGGTAAGGTTTTGGATCATGAAAACTCGTTCCTATAGTATCATTTCACGGATTAGAGCTGTAATTAGGGGAAATTAAGGGTTAAACATGGAGGAAACTAGGGCTTGGAAACTTAGGCCTTTGATTGAGGATTTGAAGGACCATTTGTGGTCGGATTTCAAAACTTTTGATATGTATGAACTCATAGGGAGATAAGTAATCTAATTATGTAAATTTTATCGAATTTTGAGACGTGGGCACGGGGGTCGGGTTTGGATAATTTCGGGATTTATGTTGTAAATTGATTATTTTTGCATGAGCTTCGTTCCCTTAGCATATTTTGACGTTGTGATTCTGTTTTGGATAGATTCAACGCGAGTTGAGGCCGATTCGAGGGGCAAAGGCGTCGCGGGCTAGAGTTTGGACCGGATTGAGGCGAGTAATGATTTTAAATGTTGTATTGAGGGTATAAAACTCCGGATTACACATCGTTATGCTATATTGAGGTGACGCACACGCCAGATGACGAACGTGGGGTCGTGCACCGTTGGGGATTGTGACTTAGTCTGTCCCAAATGACTGTTTTACTGCGTATTTGATTGAAAAACTGTTTGCTATCATCATGTTTTGGGCGGAATACCATATTTGGGCCTCATGCCAAATATTTAGACTCTTATGGGGTATTTACTGATATTTCCTCACTGTTTTGACTTTATGCTTGTACTCAGTCATTTTATATACTACTGTTTTCATAACTCATCCATGTCCACTCTGTTTTAATACATTAAATGATATTTTAAATGATAATTGGGCTGAGCATCTTGTTTTACTGTTGCCCGAGTGGCTAATGAGATTCTGACTGAGTAAGGCCGAGGGCTTGATATTGTACACCACGAGATGGCTTGATATTGCGCTTGGGCCGTAAAGGGCCCCTTCAGGAGTCTGCACACCGCCAATGAGTACGGGTACCCATTGTGATGTGAGATGTAGCCCGAGGGGCTGGTGCTTTTCTATGGTATTGCTCGAGGGGCAGATTTTTGTTGACATTGTGCCCGAGGGGCGGTTCTTTACGTGTTTATATGAATTGGGAATGTGTCAGCTGGCCTTGTCTTCACGGGAGGTGCCATCATGACCGGGTCTGGGTTTTGGGTCGTGACACACCTCAAGTAAAAATCAATGAACTTTGAAACTTCAACTTCTATAACCGATGCCGAAACCTATCAAATCACCTCCGATTGACCTCAAGTTTTCACACAAGTCACATTTGCCATTACGGACCTATTCCAACTACCGATCGGAATCCGACCCCGATATAAGAAAGTCCTCTCACGGTCAAACTTCCCAAAAATCCAACTTTTGCCAATTCAAGATTAATTCAACTACGAACCTCCAATTTACAATCTGATCGCGCTCCTAAGTCAATCACCCAATGTAGCTAATGGAACTGACGAAACTCTATTCCGAGGTCAACTGCTAAAAAGTCAAACTTGGTTAATTCTTCCAACTTAGAACTTAAGTATTGAAGTTCATTCTTCCAAATCAATTCCGGATAACTTGAAAACTAACACCGATGATTTACGCAAGTCATAATACATCATGCGGAGTTACTCAGGCCTTCAATATACCGAGCGAAGTGCAGATTCCCAAAATGACCAGTCAGGTCGTTACATCCTCTACCACTTAAACATATGTTCGTACTCGAATGTGCCAGGAGTCGTTCCAAAGCTATCAAATCACGGTGTAACCTTACTACACATAAACTCGGGGGTGATCCCACGTCGCCCTGATCCACATAAGCCCGCCAACACATCATAATTAGAGATCCTTATTTCAGCCTTGGTCCTTAAACCTTAGAACTCAATCTCTATCATCCAGAATTCATTACAAGATCCGAATCCCATGACACACAATGAATAATTCTGAATACGCTGTATCAAGTCACAACAATAACACAAGATGTAATCACATGATATACCCCATCACTTCGACACTCACATTACGAACTACCAACCACCATTACTGCCTAGAAATAAATCTGATACTGGTAGCAAACCTCATATCGATTAGAATCTTGTTCAAAAACTTCATACCCTACCGATGATGAAAGAAACACGCACACCTGCTTATATACCCTTCTGATAAAAAATTCAAGAGCTCACTCACCCAGGGCCATTGTCCAAATCCCCAACAAAATATAGTGTTCTTCTTCCAAACCTTCCTCATCCCAATACAATAGCGCAAGTCTCAGGTCTAGAAACCTTATCTCAGCCAATCCAAGTAGCCACACCGAGAAGTATCGACAATAATCATATGGAGGTCCTCACAACTCGATTCCGAACACTAACAAGTAATAATTCAAACATGACAAATAAAAGTAAGAAAACTAAATAAGAAAACTACTAAGCAAGTTAAGCAGGTAGGAAAATTTCAACAATTCACTATGAACTATTTTCAACAAGGTGAAAGCAAAGTACACGAAATAAGAGCAAGGAGTCATTATTCATCACTGTATTGTTGCGGCATGCGACCCGATCCTATTATATCAATCCACATAGGGTACCCATCGAGCCATAATACTCGCGCTCACTGACCATATGTGCGTCGATATCAAGCACAATCGAGTGCACAATAATATAACTGTCGAGAAAATCATCGGGAACAAATAATACCGAGAAAGACAAACAACTATGGTGCAATAAGCAAATCAACATCACAAGGGCCACCTCAGCCATAGTGCCATGAGGCCTAAACTGAATCACAATATGCGTGCGAAGAATCATGTAACCGTCACAACACGTCATAACATAAGAGAGAAACATACAACATAAACCAAGGCGCAAATAACATCCACTCCGCCCGATGATATACATGTGATAACAACTGCGCAAGAACAAGCAAATCCGATCTGATACAGGATACACATTCTCATTAGGCTCAAAATAATCCCCAAACAAAATTTCGATCATCTGCAAACATGTAATAAACCTTCCAAAAGTCTATAGCAACCTCTCCATAACACCAACCATCAATCATCCAATCCTCTACATTTCTTCACAACTCGCAATTAAGGAATAGTCTACCAACATGAACATCTGGTCTCTGAACCTCACGAATACTAGAATCTTCATACCCAATTTCCAAATCCGCTACTCAAATGGCTGATGCGTAACTCATACTCCATCATCTCACAGAAAATTGCTCATAAGTCAAAACACAATGTACCTGCCAATAAGCGCCCCGATGAAAACACATAGTGCCAGTAAAACCTTAAACACCCGGAATCGTCCATGCCATCAAGAATTCATATGCTTCCCTCCAAACTAACTGCAACCTAGTACATGTAACCTTTCAACCCCATACGGTGCATCGCATCTAACATGCTAACTTGCAACTCTACGATCGTCCCATAGTCAACTCTGAACCATCAGTAGTATCTCCTATACCTGTAGAAAACATCACCTCCGACCATGGTCATAACCATGATAAGTTTTTCGAAACTCAGTAACACATAATTGAGTAATCAAAATTAATCTCTTGTAACTCAACCGAGTCATGCAGACTTCTAACCCGAAAGTAACTCAATCCGTTATGACTGCCTTGAGGAACTTCCTGGGAATTCGAAGCCATTTCTTGCATCACCCCAACATTGACATGCTGACCTTTCTTGACAAGGCAATACTGCTAATTCGATTACCATTCGCTACCATTTTCAAGCCTGCCCGTAGACAAATTCAAAAGTCCTTAAAGGCTACATAAGACTTGGAACTCGTCAGAACCTTCATGATAACCACTCATCTTACTCTAATCTTCAATACACAGCTAATACGTGTCGAGCAACCCGTGCTTCACCAACATAAGACCATTCAAAGGAATAACCCAACAATCTATGTCAGGAAACTTATACGGTCCATGATCCTACAATCCGATTGTCATTAGCATACTCCACCACTTAGCTCGTCGCCATGGAACACCTCATCGATAACATAAATTACCATATCTTCATAGCATACCCCGATCCCACATGACTATTAGCTGAATGCTTTAAATATTCATTCAATACTGATCACAGAACACCTCAAAGACTCTGCCAAACTCTTACCCATCATTGCAATAGTCAAACAACTTTCCCAAATGCTCTGAAATGATAACATATGCACTCCACCGAATGGAAGCCTCATATGAGATACACGATCCAGACTTATCATGCAGGAGATGGCCCATCGATTTACTCAAATCGACACCTTGCCATGAACCCACATTAATCACAATAGCCTGGCCACCAGCCAATCTTCCCAAATCTGTGCTTACCAACCAGACACATGAACTCGCCTCATACCACAAATGAACAACTAGAAGATTTAACACTGCATTCGCTTCTGAGGCTAGACAACACATCACGATGATAATGAAGCATCCATAGCCCATCGTAATCCATCTGCAACATCACCGATCGTCGACACATAGCAAATACTGAGCGCACAACATCATATATAAGCGATCGGGAAGAGTCAAAGTCGTTGATTGTCGCACCTCCTTTTTACCGCGGCCGCGGGGCGCGTGGGGAGTTTTCTCCAATTTAAGGACAGTCGAAACGAGATTTATTTAATTATTTCAGAGTCGCCACCTGGGAATTTTAAGGCGTCCCAAGTCACCGGTTTTAATCCCTGAATCAAGGAGAATATGACTCTGTTTATTATTCTGCGAACCAGAAATCCTGAGTAAGGAATTCTGTTAATCCGGAAGAAGGTGTTAGGCATTTCCGAATTCCGTGGTTCTAGCACGGTCGCTCAACTGTTTTTATTATTGGCTTAATTATCTTGATTTTTTACTAAATACGTTTTTATTGCATGATTTTACTACCACTTTTACTTATTGTTTACAATTATATAAACGAATTACACGTACGTATATTCGCATTATATACCTTTCATAATTACGGGGATCATGTCACGCATACGTGTACACAATATAATTGATCATATTATATCCTTTATTACAAATTCATATGTTCATGATTTAAAATAGAATTAAGAACGTCACCACCCTTATATTTAAAGGGTGAACTGCACATCCCGGGCTATATGAAATTATTTTAACATTTTGGAGGAATCCTTTTTATTAAATATTCGCTCGAAATTGCGCGTACGCATAATCCGAATTTGCTTTTAAAAATATAGTCAGGGTACGCGAACACATCCCTAATTGCGCAAAATTTTTGTAATAATATTATGGATTTTCCACAAAATCGTTTATTATATCTACACATTTTATATGAAATTCCTGCGAAATTCACATTTAAGGGATGCCTTTAAATTCTTTTAAAAGAATTCACAATTTATTAAATATTGCCCGTCGATTATAATTTCCGAGTATAAATTATATTCATCCACACTATTCTGATTCAAAGAAAAGAATAAAAATATGATTAATACTATTTTTAGCAAATACAACATATATATATGCCAAAAAATGAATTGTATATGAAACTAACAAGAATGATTTATGAAAGGAAGAAATATTTTTTGAAGAATTTTTATTATTTTTATTTAGTGCAAATTCTATTTCTACTTACCATTGATATAAAGTGTTGCAATTTATGCTTGTACGTCTCATATACTTGCTTTTATTCTAATAGGCCTAATTATTTGGTTAATTTATTTATGAGGGTAGATAGGCATCAAGTTGATAAGAAAGGAATTATTATACAAGCCGATTCAATAAAATTGCCTTACATGCAACCTAACTGTATGTTGTAAACATCGTGACAAGCTATATCATATCACCTTTCGCCAATGGTTATACACACATCTATTATCTTATATAACAAATACCACCAATACCATCTTAACCTTATTTAACAATAGATGTTACTAGTGTAGTTTCTTGATATTTCTATATTATTCTTTACTTAGCTAACAACACCAAAAAAAAATTTAAATAATGGCCAACATTCATGCTATATTCCCTACCCTGACAACTTAATTATATCTCCCTTTTATGAAAATTTAGAAATTAACCTTATTACAACACTTATACAAACTTCAAGAAATGACATTTAACTTACAGTCATCCTGTCAACATATACTACTTGTTTAATCATGAAACAAAGCTGAATTTTTTAACTAAAAAAACTCAAATGAATAGAAGATGGTATTACAATTCAAACTTTATTTATTGTCATGTTGAAACCCTTCACAACATAGGTTTTAAAAGATATGTACCTGGCAATGAAGGAAGAAGGAGTTAAGATTTCAGCAGTAGCAGCAGTAACAAATTCAGCAGAGTAACAGTATACAGTAAGTCTGAACAAGACCCGTTAACCCAGATGAACAGTTTCAGAAACTTGAGAGAAAGATTTCAGATTCAAACTGAACAATATCCACAAAACAAACAACGGACAGATTCTAGAAGAATAACATTTTTTCAGATTTCAGTTTCTTCCTCTTTCGGATTCCTATTTCTGATTTTTCTGTTTCTGTCTTCTTCTCTTCTTCTATCCAGA
Source organism: Nicotiana tabacum (assembly GCF_000715075.1). Classification (NCBI taxonomy): domain Eukaryota; kingdom Viridiplantae; phylum Streptophyta; class Magnoliopsida; order Solanales; family Solanaceae; genus Nicotiana; species Nicotiana tabacum. The sequence goes on from NC_134089.1 coordinate 9,704,378, forward strand.
TTTCTCTCTATGTATATATATTTCTGTGTATATATCTTAATGCCTTAAAAATCAGCCTCTCTTAAAAAAACTCTCTGAAAAAAACTGCCTCTCAAATCAGATTTTTTCTTCTTCAAATTCCCTCTTAAAATCTGCCCTTTTCAAATTTCCAGTCCCTGTACTTATACAGGTCTGTCCTATTTCCTTTTAGTGCTTCTTGGACCACCTTCTTCTTTTAAAATCAGAAAGTTCCATTAAAAACTGCTTTTGAATACTTTAAGTGATCTTATCCTGATTTTAAGCAGCCTCATTACCCTTTGTTTCCCATTATCTCATTAAACTATAGCCATTAACATTCCACTTTCAGCCCACTATACTATCACATTACCCTTACTGTTCTGTCCTAGAAATGCCCCAGAAATCCTACTGTAATTACTGTTATTACTGCCTTAAATTCAGAATCTACCAATACAGATTTTAAGATCTGTTTAAGCAGCTATAGCCAATACTATGATTAACCTCCTAATACAATTGCATTTAACCAACCTTTGTAAACTTGAATTCAAAACTAACATCACAACAATATTATACTGAATTCAGCCTAATAATTCAACTGCATTTCTGTCACACCTCCTTTTTCCGGCACCGCGAGGTGCGTAGGGAGTTTTTTCCAATTAAAGGACAGTCGAAACGAGATTGGTTTAATTATTTCAGAGTCGCCACTTGGGAGATTTAGGGTGTCCCAAGTCACCAATTTTAATCCCGAATCGAGGAAAAGAATGACTCTATATTACAGTCTGCGTACCAGAAATCCGGATAAGGAATTCTGTTAACCCGGGAGAAGGTGTTAGGCATTCCCGAGTTCCGTGGTTCTAGCACGGTCGCTCAACTGTTATATTCGGCTTATTTATCTGATTTTTAATACAATTATGAACCATGTGCAAATTTTATCTTTTACCGCTTTATTATTATAATTATTATTTTTTAGGAATGTGAACATCGCTTAAAACATATCTTTGGATTGTGTCACATGAAATGCACCCACAATACGAAACATATTTTATTTGATGTTTTAGGATTTAGATTTGGGTCGCATGAAATGCGCATCCGAGTTTAAGAAGGTAAAATTAATTAAATCGCGCCTAAAGAGTCTAACGCGTCATTATCTTTTGGGAAGGAAGTGAAATTCACTAAACAATCCATCCCAAATTCTAAGTAATTTTTTTAAAATAATTAAATAAATAAATGAGATTGGAGAATCCTATACATTTGTATTATTTACATCTATTTATTTTTAGCGAAATCCTTTAAGAATATCCTTTAATGACAACCTTTTTATTATTACTAAGTTTTTTATAAATATAAAATCAATATCTACATTCTTGAAAATGACATATTAAATAGAAGAGAAAAACAAATATTAACAGAAAGTAATAAAATTATAATCATAAATACAACATGGAATTATCGAAAAGTAAAAAAATAAAAAAAACTAATTATCCCATAGTTGGATTAAAATTCAAATTATTAGTAAGACTTAAGCTTATTGAAACTAATTATTTACAAATACTGAAAATTGAAAGAAATAAAAACAAAAACTTGAGTACTAAATCATATTTCTAAAAATTTAAACAATTTAACATTAACTAACTTTGTTTTAATTCATCATGTCCTAATACTTGTTTGCAAACTAATTCATGTTATAACTGAAATTGACTACATGATTCGGATTAACTTATCGTTGACGAAAAACCTTATGAATAAGGAACTTAGTTAATTTTTGCCAAACTGATTCAATAACGCCATTTTTACGTTATTTCTTCTATTTTTTATTTAAACAATTTTAATTAATAATCAGGTTTAAATATATTTCCTAATAATCTGGTAAAGACGTTATTTAATATGTCGCTATAATATGCCTAGTTATGCCGATGACAGTGATTTACGGAATAATAATACATGAATAACCTAAATACAATACAAAAAATTAAATTAAACTAAATTAAAAATTTAACACTCCATTCTTCATTTCAGCTTACAAAATGCCAAAATTACAGTTGTGTACCTGATATTGTCAATATAAGAAGAAGAAAGTCAGCAACGTAATACGTAACACAGCAACAGCAACAATAACCAGCAATAACCAGTCAACGAAAATCCCAGTGACAACTTTGAAAAATTCAAAATAAAATCCAGGAATGCCGAAAATAACGGACAGAAACCAAGGGAAATTTTTAGATTTTTGAAAGGCTAGTTAATCTTCAACCCTTAATTTCTACACCTGTATACCAGAATATTTATCAGGTGTGTACTACTTTCTCTTCTAATTTTCAATTTTTTTTTTCTTTGTATGTTTTTCTTTTCTTGAGAGTTTCAATTTTTTTTTTCAGAATAAATGTTCAGCTTTTTTTTCAATCTCTTTTTTTTCCTGTCTGTATATCTTCTCCTTCTATCATTTTTCAGACCTCTATATATAATCCCCACCCTTTAATAAATTAAAATCAATCCCTTTCTCTACCAAACCCATTATCTTCCCACTCATCCCCATTACATTAAATAAACATATCACACCACCCCATTTCATTTTGTCCCCCATGCTTCTTTTAAAATAATGCAAGATTCCCCTTTAAATTAAATCTTGTCCCCCCTTTATATTAAATAATAATATCACAAACCACCCCATTTCATTTTGTCCCCCATGCTTCAAATAAACAATTACAAAATGTACAATTCCTAAACTACCCCTTCCGACCTTACTGAAATTACCAAACTACCCCTGAACGTATTACAAATTTACCAAACTACCCATAAGCTATAACACATCAATTAATCAAACTTAACCAAAATATAGACAATATGATCAATTTCTAACAATGTTCAAACAACAATATGAACATGGATGAACATCATAACAACAATATCACATGAACATGATTTTAACAACATTTCAACAACAAATCACATGAACACAAATTGAACAACCAAGAACAACCAAAATTTGATTGAACAATATTTTTGGCAACAACAAACCTATTTTTCGGATTTAAACAACAACAACAATCAAACAAGTATATTTAGATTCTTAAATTCAATAATATTGAACTTAAAATCAACTCTAACAATATTATAACAAACAATTCTTTTAAACAAGATTATGAGACTAATTCAAGAAATAATCACAAATGGTAAACAAGAAATCAAACTATACACATTTCGGATTCAAAATCAAACAAACATAATATGAACATGAATGAAAAGATTCAACCACAATAACAAACTTTATTCAAATTTCGAATTGAACTTAAACAAAACAAATAAACATATTCAAATCACTAATCTTCAAATAATCAATTAATCTTTCTTAATTAAATCCAACAAAAAAATATAACAAAGATACATGATCATGAATGAAATCTATATTAAACAAACAACGGATTCAAGCGATTTAAACTAAATCTAACAATATTAAACCTAAACTAACAATTCCTTTTTTTGCAAAAATTAAATTAACATGAAATAAACTAAAAATCAATTAATTAAATTTTCATTTGACTCTGAAAATTAAACCAACCAAACATATAAACAAACTAAAAAAAAATTATTTCAATGATGAACAAACAAAATAAGAATTGAATCATTTATCGATTTTGGATCCGAAAAATACCAAACAAAAAATATGGACGATAAATGAGATCCAAAAAAAACCACTAACCGGAAATGAAACGACGAACAACGACCCACCAACGACGAACTCGGACAGTGATCGACGACATCGACCAAAACTACTTCATGTATGCGAACTCGACTGGACTGAATGATAAAGACGAAACGGAAGCAACTGATGATGAAGAAGCCATAGCCATCGAGCTTTGCGAGCTCGATATGGACTGAAGCAGTAGCATCCGCTACTGCTGGACATCGGAGATTTGAAATGGACGCAGCAGCATCTCGGACGCGAGGAGGAAGCAGCTGCGGCGAGCAAAAGGAGTTGAAGAAGAAGCCGCGATAGTAGCGGCGTGGCGCAGGCAGGTTGTTTGTTCGCCGTTGGTGTTCGCGACTGTGGTCGGAGCTCGTGACTATGGTCGCGCTGGCTGGGGTTCGATGACGAGGAACGCAGCCATGGCTGCTAGAGAAACAGTGGTCGTCCATGGATGTCGAGCTCAAGCTTGAGCTCGACGAAGAAGATGAAAGCAAACGCGGGCAGCCATGGCGCAAAAACAAAAACGACAATGGTGAAGCTTGAAGGCAACCATGGTTATGTGGTGAAGGGGTGGTTGTAGTGGAGATGGTGAAGTAGCCATTGATGGAGCTTTGCTTAAGGAAGAAGAAGAAGAAGAAAGATAGAAAAGGGGGGGGGGGGTGAGTTAGGCATTTCTTAGGGTTTTCTAAATTATTATTTTTATTTTTGTTTTTCTTTGTTTTTTTTTTTTTTAAAATGCAAGATTATAGGGTGTTGGGTTATGGACCGGGTTGACCCAGTTCGAAATGGACTGGGTCGTAGGGAAGATTGGGCCATTATTTGGGCCTGTGGCTTGAAATTGAAGAAAAGGCCCAATTCCGACTTTCTTTATATTTTCGCTCTTTTTTCTTCTTTTATTTATCTAAAACTAAATTATAAAAATACTTAAACTATTATTAAGAACTAAATTAAGTTATAAAAGCGCAAATTAACTCCCAATAATAATTAACGCACAATTAAGTATTAATTAAGCATAAAATTGTATATTTGGACATTAAATGCTAAAAATGCAAACGATGCTTATTTTTGTAATTTTTTAATTTTTGTAAAACAAATTTAATTACTAACAACTATAGAATTAAATCCTACATGCAAAATGCGACATATATTTGTATTTTTTATTAATTTATCAAATAAACACGCACAAACAAATACAAATAATTATTCAAAATATCACAAAATATCACAAAATTGCACACCAAAGAAAAATCATTTTATTTTTGGATTTTTGGGAGTAATTCTCATATAGGGCAAAAATCACGTGCTTACAGCTGCCCCTCTTTGCCCGGATACACGAAGGGTTTTCGTGCAAAGATAAAGCGAGCGATTTTTGCCCATCCGAGTACTCCGTGTGAAGCATTTTTTGAAAAAGATTTGACCGAACCTTTGCTTCAAAGGTTTCCTACATATCCTGGGCTAAACAGGAATCAGGTCAATGTAGTTCGGGAAGTCTTGGTAGGTGGGACTACCATGAGACTGCAATGTTATTGCTGTTGCATGCTACTTTTACTGTTTGCTGACCTCCTTATTACACCATGCTTAAAAAATAAGAAGCTAGACTAAGCTAGAAATTACAGAATCTTATCTGTTTTCCCCCTTGCTCCGGTTGCCTTGCTTTTTGTCGGTTTGTGTTTCCTCTGGTGCCTTTTTACCAAGACTTCTGGCCCTTGGCTTTTTTTTTTAATACCAGTTTTCGTCATTTTGTTCGGTCCGCTGGGGACATGACTTTCTTCATTAAGCTTTTTGGCGGTTCCTCTGGGGACACGATTATCTTCATCAGATTCATCAAGACGCGTCTTTTCTTTCTTTTGACTCATGCGCTTGAATTTGCGCTGGGACTTCTTGTTGCCACCTTCTGCCTTCTGGTGTTGGGATTTTATTGTTTCCTGCTGGGGATTCTTGTTGTAACCTTTGCCTTCCGGTGGGGTTACTGACTTCAAAATCTGCAGTATAAGACTGAAAAGTATTCCTCTCGTTATACAGGTGGGTGCTTGGAAATGGAAAAATGAAATGTATGCCCGCATTATACTGGTGGGCGACCTGGAAATGGAAAACTGAAATGTATGCCCGCATTATACTGGTGGGCGACCTAGAATATGGAATGAACAGACAAAATGTATTCCCTCATTATACTAGTGGGCGACCTAGAACTGAAATGTATTCCCGCATTATACTGGTGGGCGACCTAGAACTGAAATGTATTCCCGCATTTTACTGGTGGGCGACCTAGAACTTAAAAGTATTCCCGCATTTTACTGGTGGGCGACCTAGAACATAAAGTATTCCCGCATTATACTGGTGGGCGACCTAGAACTTAAATGTATTCCCGCATTTTACTGGTGGGCGACCTAGAACTTAAATGTATTCCCGCATTTTACTGGTGGGCGACCTAGAACTGAAAAGTATTCCCGCATTATACTGGTGGGCGACCTAGAACTTAAAAGTATTCCCGCATTATACTGGTGGGCGACCTAGAACTTAAATGTATTCCCGCATTTTACTGGTGGGCGACCTAGAACTTAAATGTATTCCCGCATTTTACTGGTGGGCGACCTAGAACTTAAATGTATTCCCGCATTTTACTGGTGGGTGACCTAGAACTTAAATGTATTCCCGCATTTTACTGGTGGGCGACCTAGAACTTAAATGTATTCCCGCATTTTACTGGTGGGTGACCTAGAACATGAAATGAAAACATAAATGTATACCCGCATTATACTGGTGGGTGACCTAGAAATGGAAAACTGAAATGTATGCCCGCATTATACTGGTGGGCGACCTAGAATATGGAATGAACAGACAAAATGTATTCCCTCATTATACTAGTGGGCGACCTAGAACTGAAATGTATTCCCGCATTATACTGGTGGGCGACCTAGAACTTAAATGTATTCCCGCATTATACTGGTGGGCGACCTAGAACTTAAATATATTCCCGCATTATACTGGTGGGCGACCTAGAACTTAAAAGTATTCCCGCATTATACTGGTGGGCGACCTAGAACTTAAATGTATTCCCGCATTTTACTGGTGGGCGACCTAGAACTTAAATGTATTCCCGCATTTTACTGGTGGGCGACCTAGAACTTAAATGTATTCCCGCATTTTACTGGTGGGTGACCTAGAACTTAAATGTATTCCCGCATTTTACTGGTGGGCGACCTAGAACTTAAATGTATTCCCGCATTTTACTGGTGGGCGACCTAGAACTTAAATGTATTCCCGCATTTTACTGGTGGGTGACCTAGAACTTAAATGTATTCCCGCATTTTACTGGTGGGCGACCTAGAACTTAAATGTATTCCCGCATTTTACTGGTGGGTGACCTAGAACATGAAATGAAAAGACAGAAATGTATTCCCGCATTATACTGGTGGGCGCCTAATTGGTAAAGAATAATTTGAATTTGTTTCCTCGATTCTCCGAGAAAATTTCCACTTGTGGCAGAAAACTTTATGCCCCAATTCTGGCAATCTTTCTTATGGCGTATCTTTAGGCCATCATCAACACTTTATTTTCCTGTTCAAATCAAAGAAAATTTAGTTAGTTTTTTTTTTTTTTTTTGAAATATGGCGAATGGTCATGTCACTCCTGATGGGGATGATTGTTCCCTTTCCCTTATTCTTGTTCGGCTTTCTCAAAACTTGTTGGGGATGATGTTATTTGCTGGGGATAACATTCTGCTGGGGATGGTTTTTCCATTTATCCCTTCACCATTTTGTATCTCAAAAATTTCTGGAGGTTATTTTGCCGAAGATGAATTTTCCTTTCTTCCCTTCCCCTTATGTGTTGTCCGACCGCCTCGTAGCTTGGTCGATATTCGGTCGGAGTACTCTGGGGATCGTCTTGGAACTTGGCTTACAATTTCCTCAACATGTTTTTTTTTTTCCGGCTCTTCCCCGTACTTTCCTTGCCATTTTAGGACAGTATTATTCGGCCTAGCAACCAACGTCTTTTGCCTTATTGCCTTGTCTCTTGCCTGCCCTTTTCACTTTTTATGTTGTACCATTTTGGCAACTGGTAGTAAGCTCTGAAAGACCTTCCTTAAAACATAAATTTCTAGAAAAATTCTTTTAAACAACGAAATGAAAAGATAGAAAAATGAGAAAATCTTTCTGAACAAAAAAAATGAACTTATCTGGGTGATACAACCGATTCCAATGATCATGTTGTGCATTCCGGATTAATCAACCCAGTCTATTTGTGTCGATCAAACTTTTTGATGTCTTCACTTGCTGGGGATAAATAGGTGCCCAATTCTTCGCAAAATACGGATCTTTTCCGTCAATCTATCTTGTCGCCTTATAGTGCCCTTCGCGGGGTTTTCACTAAAAAGGCTCTCTCATTTCTCACAACTCCCATCGCCTTATGGTGCCTGTGAAGGTTTTCACCGATAAGACTCTCTCATTTTGTATTTCTCAGCTTACGTCGCCTTATGGCGCCTGTGAAGGTTTTCGCCGATAAGACTCTCTCATCTTATTTTCTCAGCTTGGGATTGGAGTGTTGCCGATAAGATTTATCTCTGCCAGGAATTCTTTTGGCTATAAATTCTTTCAATTCATGATCCTCATTCAGTCAAGGACCGACGTTTTATTCTTGGTTTTCATTTGCCTATCTTAACACCTCTCGGATACTGATCGGGAGGTCTTTTTTGGATATCAATATAGGTTTTAGAAGAAAAGGATATAAAATTCAAAATAACTTTGATGGGTAAAGTATTACAACTCTTGGAATCAAACTCTTTTTTTTTTCAAAATTTAGAAACATAATTTCTGCCCCAGTTTTCTTACTTGGGGATTTTTCTTTTGATTTTTTTTTTTCTTTTTTTTTGTTACCTTATGACCGAGCCGTGAGGAATCAGGTCGAACGTAGTTCACTAACTCCTTTGTTTTCTTGCGACCTTCAAATTTTATTTTTTTTTTTCATACATTTTTTCATTAATTATTCCAAGAGAGGGGTATAAAAAGATAAGTATGGCTCAAAGGGGTAAAATAAAGGTTAAAAGTGTTTGGATAGAAGAAAGAATTGCCTCCGTCATTTCATTATCCGATAAGCACTAAGTACAAACTAACAAATAAACAACAAAAGAAATTACACATAATATCTTTTGACTGCATCAGAATTGATAGCCATGTCGACGCATCTTCCTTCAACATCCGTCAAACGTAAAGCGCCATTGGATAATACTCTGGTCACAATATACGGCCCTTGCCAATTCGGGGCGAACTTGCCTTTTGCCTCAATCTGATGTGGGAGGATCCGTTTCAATACTTGTTGCCCTACTTCAAATTTTCTGGGCGCACCTTCTTATTGTATGCTCTTGCCATTTTCTTTTGATACAACTGGCCATGACATACTGCTGCCAATCTTTTTTCATCCATTAAACTCAGCTGCTCTAGTCGGGTTTTGACCCATTCATCATCGTCAATCCCGGCCTCAGCGATAATTCGAAGGGAATGAATTTCAACTTCCGCTGGTATTACTGCTTCGGTTCCGTATACCAACAAATAAGGAGTCGCACCTATTGAAGTACGAACAGTAGTGCGGTATCCTAACAATGCAAATGGTAGCTTTTCATGCCATTGTCTGGATCCTTCAATCATTTTCCTCAATATCTTCTTTATATTTTTGTTGGCTGCCTCAACTGCTCCATTCGCCTTGGGCCGATACGGGGTGGAATTACGGTGTGTAATCTTAAACTGTTCACATACTTCTCTCATCAAGTTGCTGTTAAGATTAGCACCATTGTCCGTGATTATTATATTTGGGATCCCAAATCTACAAATGATATGGGAATGGACGAAATCCACCACTGCCTTCTTGGTTACAGACTTAAAAGTTTTGGCTTCAACCCACTTAGTGAAATAATCGATGGCTACCAGAATGAACCTGTGACCGTTCGAAGCTGCCGGCTCGATAGGCCCAATGACATCCATGCCCCATGCTACAAATGGCCATGGTGCGGACATTGTATGCAATTCCGTTGGTGGAGAATGAATCAGATCTCCGTGTATCTGACACTGATGGCATTTTCGTACGAAACTGATACAATCATGCTCCATAGTGAGCCAATAATATCCCGCTCGCAGAATCTTCTTTGCCAACACATATCCGCTCATATGGGGCCCACAGACTCCAGCATGTACCTCTGTCATCACTATCGTGGCTTGACCTGCATCAATATATCTCAGCAATCCCAGATCTGGGGTTCTTTTGTACAACATTCCTCCACTGAGGAAAAATCCATTTGCCAGTCGTCGAATGGCTCTCTTTTGATCTCCGGTTGCCTGCTCCGGGTATATCCCCATCCTGAGGTATTCCTTGATATCATAAAACCATGGCTCGCCATCCATTTCTTCTTCTATTATGTTGCAGTAGGCATGCTGATCACGAACCTGAATATACAATGGGTCAACATGGATTTTGTCTGGATGGTGCAACATCGATGCTAAAGTGGCCAAAGCATCAGCAACCTCATTGTGAACTCTCGGGATGTGTCTGAACTCCACTGATCGAAATCGCTTGCTCAGATCGTGCAAACATTGTCGATATGGTATAAGCTTCAAATCCCGTGTTTCCCATTCACCCTGGATCTGATGTACTAGGAGGTCCGAGTCTCCCAAGACCAAGACGTCCTGAACATCCATGTCTGCAGCCAATCGTAGGCCCAAAATACATGCCTCATATTCAGCCATGTTGTTGGTACAATAGAAACGTAGCTGAGCTGTAACAGGATAGTGATGTCCTATTTCTGAAATAAGTACTGCTCCTACTCCAACTCCTTTTGCATTAGCAGCCCCGTCAAAGAAAAGCTTCCACCCTGGTTCCTCATTCAGTTCTAACTCCTCTATATGTATCACTTCTTCATCAGGAAAATACGTCCTCAAAGGCTCGTATTCTTCATCAATAGGATTCTCAGCCAAGTGATCGGCCAATGCTTGAGCTTTCATGGCCGTCCTCGTCACATAGACAATGTCGAACTCTGTGAGTAATATCTGCCATTTTGCCAATCTTCCTGTGGGCATAGGCTTCTGGAAAATATACTTTAATGGATCCAGACGTGAAATAAGGTATGTAGTATGTGACGATAGATAATGCTTAAACTTCTGTGCTACCCAAGTTAGAGCACAACATGTCTTCTCAAGTTGGGTGTACTTATTCTCATAGACTGTAAACTTCTTGCTGAGATAATAGATGGCTTGCTCTTTTCTTCCTGTGATGTCGTGTTGACCCAACACGCAACCAAACGAATGATCCAGGACCGTTAGATAAAGGATTAATGGTCTCCCCGACTCAGGTGGAACCAATACAGGTGGATTGGATAAATAACCTTTGATCTGGTCAAATGCCTCCTGACATTCTGCCGTCCATTCTATCGCGGCATCTTTCCTCAGCAATCGAAAGATGGGTTCACAAGTTGTTGTGAGCTGAGCGATGAATCTGCTGATATAGTTCAACCTTCCCAACAGACTCATTACTTCTGTTTTGTTCCTCGGTGGCGGCAATTCCTGAATGGATTTGATCTTTGACGGATCCAACTCAATGCCTCGCCGACTGACGATAAATCCTAACAGCTTTCCAGATGGAACACCAAATGCACATTTGGCTGGGTTGAGCTTAATGTCGTACCTTCGAAGTCTTTGGAAAAACTTCCTAAGGTCTGCTACGTGGTCTTCCTGACACTTGGATTTGATGATCACATCATCTACGTACACTTCGATCTCTTTGTGTATCATATCATGGAACACAGTAGTCATTGCTCTCATGTACGTTGCCCCAGCGTTCTTCAAACCGAATGGCATTACCCGATAACAATAAGTCCCCCATGGCGTAATGAAAGCTGTTTTCTCTGCATCTTCTTCATCCATCAAAATCTGATGATACCCAGCGTAGCAATCCACAAAGGAGCCGATTTCTCGCCCGGCGCAATTGTCGATCAAGATATGGATATTGGGCAATGGAAAGTTATCCTTTGGGCTTGCCCTGTTCAGATTACGGTAGTCGACGCATACCCTGATCTTCCCATCTTTCTTTGGTACTGGCACTACATTAGCCAACCAATCAGGATATCGAGAGACCCGAATAACCTTTGCTTGCAGCTGCTTGGTTACTTCTTCTTTAATCTTCACACTCATATCTGTCTTGAACTTCCTCAGTTTCTGCTTGACGGGAAGACAGGCCGGGTCAATGGGCAATTTGTGAACCACTAGCTTGGTGCTTAAACCCGGCATGTCGTCATATGACCATGCAAAAATATCTTTAAACTCAATGAGTGCTTTGATTAATTCTTCCCTGATGCCAGGCTCAATGTGGATGCTGATTTTGGTTTCTCGGACATTATCCGCATCCCCTAGATTTACAGCCTCGGTGTCATTCAGATTAGGCTTGGGTTTCTCTTCAAATTGGCATAGTTCTCGGTTTATTTCTTCGAAGACTTTATCCTCATCATATTCAGACTCATAATCGATCTCTTGTATCATTAAATCAGAGTCAGATTGATTTATTAGACTAGGTCGAAGATCCGTCGTGCATGCCATGTCATTAGAACCGGTAAAAAGAGAACTGTTCAGAAAGAGAAAAGAATAAAACAAAATTAAAACGAGACAAGAAAAGAATTTTATTAAAATGCGGGATAACAGGGTTCACACTTTTACAAGATAAAATGAGATTTGGATTACACCCTGAATAATCCGAAAAATAAAAAAGCAAAAATCAAAGCCTACTACCAGGACTCTCCCCGAGTAGGAAGAGGAGTAACCGTCCAATTGTTGGTTTTGGCCTCAGGCCCCATAAACTGTATGTCTGTTCCGCTTGAACCCTCTCCGACTTCTACCATATTGACATTAGTGAACAATCTTTCGAAACTCTGATTCAGATCCCCGTCAATCCCAATCAATCGCCCGAGAACTTTCGGGACTGGTGACCCCTTGGCGCTTGCTCTAATAAAAGATCTTGAGAGACGTGGCACAGATTTGGGAAGAAACCAAACTTTCTTCTTCATTTTCCGAGCTCGTTTTACATCTGCCGCAGTCGGTTTGAACCCCAACCCAAAGGTCTCCAAATTCTTGGGCAAGGAAACAGGTTGAACAATTCCCTGAAGTTCAGCTCCCAAGCCTTTTCCTGGCATAAACCCATTACCCAGCATTTCTGAAACCATCATAACCGTTGCGGAAGCTATCCTAGGATGCTGAATGATTTCACCCTCGGGGATCTTGTTTGCCGACACTGCATCAAAAATCTGGTAGACCCAGGGACCTTTGTCATCATTGGTCTCTATGAAGGGTACAATGGCGCCTCCTACGGTGCACGCAGTGTCCTCGCCGTGCAACACGACCTCTTGTCTATCCCACTCGAACTTGACCATCTGATGCAAGGTGGATGGCACTGCTTTGGCTGCATGGATCCACGGACGTCCCAACAGAAAGTTATAAGATACCGTAGCATCTAATACCTGGAATTCCATGGTAAACTGGACTGGACCGATGGTCAACTCAAGTACAATATCCCCCATGGTGGCTGTTCCATTTCCGTCAAATCCTCGGATGCAAATGCTATTCTTTTGGATTCTTCCGTGGTCGATCTTCAATTGGTTCAGGGTGGATAATGGACAAATATTGGCAATTGAGCCGTTATCCACTAATGCCCGAGTAACTGCCGAATCTTCACATTTGACAGTTAGGTAGAGAGCTTTATTATGCTCCGTGCCCTCCACTGGCAGATCATCATCTGAAAATGTTACCCTGTTCACCTCGAAAATTTTGTTGGCAATCGTTTCCAGGTGATTTACAGAAATTTCATTGGGCACATGAGCTTCATTCAGTATCTTCATCAGGGACCGACGATGTTCATCCGAATGGATTAATAATGATAGCAGTGAGATCTGGGCCGGTGTTTTCTTCAACTGTTCGACCACGGAGTAATCCTGCACTTTCATCTTCTTTAAGAAATCCTCAGCTTCTTCTTCTGACACAGGTTTCTTTATTGCAGCTGGATTGTGTCTTCTCAACTCCGCCGGAGCAAAACACCGTCCTAATCGAGTCAGTCCCTGCGCCTCACAACTATTCTCCTCCACTTGTTGTCCCTTGTACATCACCATCGCCTTCTCATACTTCCAAGGCACAGTCTTGCTATCAATCAGTGGTGTTTGGACTACTGGTTTTATGATGACCGGTTCCCTGCAGACCCCCTTCACAACAACCACGGGTGCAGATGATGCTCCCGTTATTACCAACTTGGCTGGTTCTGGTTTCCTTGTAGCGGCAGATGGATTCTTCCCCAATATCACCACTGGCTTGACATCTTCCCCCTTCAACTGTACCCCTGCTTCCTCATCGATCGATTTTTCTTTCGGAGTGGCACGGATCATCATCACTGTCTGTGAGGGTTTCTTCGGCTCCCCTCCTTCGTGCACAAGTTCGATCATGTGGGCTTCAGGGTGCTTTGGCAATGGGTTCTGGTTAATGTTGGGTGCCTCCGGTGCCTGTACCTCGATCTTGTTGGTATCAATAAGATCTTGTATTGCATGTTTCAGCCTCCAACATTTCTCGGTATCATGTCCGGGAGCTCCCGAACAATATTCACATCTTACCGAGTGATCCATATTTTGGGGTAAGGGATTTGGTAATCTAGGCTCAACAGGATTTAATAAACCCAACTGCCTCAATTTGTGGAACAAGGCAATATAAGTTTCCCCCAACTCAGTAAAAGTTCTTTGCCTCTGCAATCTTTCATTTCTGGCGGCCGGATTACCCCTGAAACCCATCCCTGGAGGGTTCCTGTAGGCTCTTGGTGGTGGATAGGTGTTTTGTGGTGGTGGGTATGTGTTATGTGGAGGTGGGTATGTATTGTGGGGAACCGGCGCGCGCCATTGTGGGCGAACCGGAGGTTGGGTGTATGTCTGGGCTTGATGGACGGTGAAATGTTGTTCTTGTGGTTGGTAGTAGGGTTGTGGAGGGTAATTTGGAATGTGTGGGTAGTTTAGACGATGGGGTATGGGTTGGTAATGAGGGGAAGGACCTCTAGATCTGGACCAATTGTCGGCCTCTAATGTCGTGACCTCCTCTCTTCTTTTCTTCCCTAGCGCACCTCCCGTGCCGCTCTGAATGGCCTGAGTTGTTGCCTTAATTGCCGAATAACTCAGGATCTTATTGGACTTAAGTCCCTCTTCTATCATACCTCCCATTTTCACAACTTCATTAAATGATTTGCCAACTGACGTCACCAAGTGACCAAAGTAAGTTGGCTCGAGAGTTTGTAAGAAGTAATCCACCATTTCTCCTTCTCTCATTGGGGGATCAACTCTGGCTGCCTGTTCTCTCCATCGGAACCCAAATTCCCGGAAGCTCTCTCCGGGTTTCTTCTCGAGCTTTAGCAATGTGAGACGGTCTGGGACTATCTCAAGGTTGTATTGGAAATGTCCTGCGAAAGCCTGTGCCAAGTCATCCCAGGAGTACCACCTGCTCGGATCTTGTCTTGTATGCCACTCTAACGCCGACCCGCTCAAACTCTGGCCAAAGTAAGCTATTAATAGCTCATCTTTGCCCCCTGCTCCCCTCATTTTGCTACAAAAACCTCGTAGATGTGCCATAGGATCACCATGCCCTTCGTATAAATCGAACTTGGGCATTTTGAACCCTGCTGGTAATTGAACGTCAGGGAAAGGGCATAGATCCTTGTAAGCCACGCTGACTTGGTTACCTAACCCGTGTATGTTCCTGAAGGATTGCTCCAGGCTTTTAAATTTCCGCATCACCTCGTCCTGCTCTGGGCTCTTAGCCGGCATTTCAATCTCCGCCGGGACCTCAAAGTGGGGATTATAGGTATGTGGCTCGGGTGCTTTGAATGTGAGTTCAGGGGGTAGTATTGTGTATCGTGAGCCTGAAACAGTGGCTCACTAGATGATCTGTGCAATGGGGCTGGGGGAGGTGCCACAAAGACGGGAACATTTGGTGGAGGAGGGTTTTGAGTGGGTGGTGGAGCTTGGGAATCATAAGCCTCTCTTCCCTGATAATAGTGATGGCTTGGGAAACTTGTTGAAGGACCGGGAGAGGGGTATTCCGGCGTGTGTGTTGGTTGGAGGGTAGGAGTAACGGGTAGTTCTTGCCCCTTCTGGGCTCTAGCTAAGGCTATCTGCATTTCATTCATTTCTAGCCTCATTTTTTCCATTTTCTCCAGGGCTTCCTTCAGCATCTGATTGGCCGTTTTTTCTGACTCAACGCTGTTGTCTGACCCAGTCATGCTTTCTGGTATAGGACCTTTTGATCTTGTCTGATAATGGTACGGTGCCAGTACGCTCTAACAACTAACTGATATTGATTGGAAAAACAACAAACTTGTCAGTGTTAGAGTCTTAACAGATATTGTAATTGCACGTTAGGGGGATGCAATGCTCCTAGGCAGTTAATCATTTCTAACATGCTTTTGCTCTGACCGCATGCATCATCCCGGCTTATTTTTTGCTCTGACAAATATATATTCTTTTTTTATTCTTTTTTGCTCTGACAAATATATATTCTTTTTACGGTCGAATCCTATAGATTGCCTACGTATCGTGACCCCGCACGAATCAGACCAAGCGTAGTTCGTGCCATAAGACCAAATATTTTTTTTATTACTCAAAATAATGCTATTACAAGCCATCACAAAAAAAACAAAAATACAGACTTTATATATATATATATATATATATATATATATATATATATATATATATATATATATATATTTATTTTTTTTTTTTTTTTTTTGAGAATGTTTGAAGAAAAGGAAAAAAAACATATGGGTAGACAACAGACTCGAAAAACAAACAAGTGCAAGATTGAACTAGGGATACATTAAAGCTTTGAATTTTGGTGCCCGCGAGGCATCATTCGGCCTTTCCGCGGGCTTGGGGGCCAGGCTTCTTTGCAAGCTTTTTAGTTCCTCCATGATCTGATGGACATAACCCATGATTGAGGCAAATAGGACATCACGAGGCATCTCTTCACATGTTAGGCACTTTGTGGTGATATAGCGCCCTATATCATTGATCCTACCCCTGATTCTATCCCTCTCTATGCACAGCTGTTCTATCCGTTGATTCTTTAGTCCCAATATTCGAGTATTGTCAATGAGCTGCTCTTGGAACCTCTCCATTTGTTCTTCCATCCGGGCTATCAACTCATGGTAGTGTTCTCTATATGTTCTAGCATCCTGGGCTTGTTTGGGGACCCGATTATTGAGAATGGAGTTTATCTCTCTCAATGTCGCAACACTCATTTCGTAATCCCTTTTTACTTGCCATAGGTGCTCTCTCCGTGATGTTGTAACTGTAGCCCACCTGACCCGCATTCTTGTTATACAAGCCTGGGATCTCTCCAAGTCTTCTCGGCTTTGGCTGACTTGATTTCTCAATTCCGCTATCAACCTTTCATCAGAGTGACGTTTCTGTCGGTCGCTATCACTCTTACTGACTTGGCGAATTCGGGCTTTCAGTGCCTGGTTTTCTTTGGCTAATTTGTTCTTCTCACCCTGCTCTGAGGCTACTTGAACGTTGTTTTCAAACATAAGCCTTTCAATTTGTCGCTTCAGCTTCCCGATTTCAACCCGGTAGCCTTCCTCTCTCACTAACCAGCCCCACTGTTCCTGCGAATCATCCGTAAATTGTTGGACGTGAGCTCTTTTGGCAGGC
This sequence comes from Nicotiana tabacum, assembly GCF_000715075.1. Lineage (NCBI taxonomy): Eukaryota > Viridiplantae > Streptophyta > Magnoliopsida > Solanales > Solanaceae > Nicotiana > Nicotiana tabacum. Next base: position 9,721,765 of record NC_134089.1, read on the forward strand.
CTCTGACGAATCTGGAACCTTTTCCCGAACCAAACATCGTATTTTGGGTCTACCTCACCCTTAGCCAGCTCTCGAACCATAGTCTTGGGTTCAAGGAATCTACATTCGTGCCACAACTTTCTAATTTTTCCTTCGGGGAACACCACTCCTGGACTCAACTCAATGGCGTGCTTGCTTAGATCCTCATCAGTGGGAATTACCTGAAATCTTCCTAGTTGGCGCAGTACCCGATGAGGAGCATATGGTTGGATGCTACGAAGTCCCATCAAAAGAACATGACATTCCTCGGCCGCCATGTATATTACCTCAGTATCATTCAACCACCCAAATGCCCATTCAACTTGGTCGGCTGTTGTTGACCTCAATTGTGCAAGCCATGCTTCGACGCCTTCGGGAAATATGACGCCTGTCATTCGTTTCTCAAAGCCGCTAATGCAGTTTTTCTCAGTCAACCCGTGGTTCATGTATCCCACTCGGTGATGGAGGTGTTCTTGCATCCACAGCTGGAGTAACAGATTGCATCCCTGAAAGAACTTGCCTCCTTCTCGGCATATAGTTAAAGCTCGGTAGATTTCAGACAAAATCAAAGGAACCACAGTACTGTCGGTTCTTTTGATTGCAACATCGGCCATCCCTACAAGGCCTATCTCTATTTTTTTATCTTTGCGGGGACAGACCACAACTCCCAGAAATGCTGTGATAAATGCTAAAGTACGTCTTGCTTCCCACTTGATTCTGTTCCCAGTGTGAATTAATCCGAGGTTTGGTTCTTCCAAACCCTGAGGAATTCCGTACCGTTGATACAAGAATTGGAGAGTACAACATCCCTTCGACAAATCATCATTCTGTACCTTCCGACTAATGCTTAGCAAATCCAAGAACGCGTGCGGAGATACTGGTCTTGGTGAAAGTAAATACTGCCCTCTTAGTTTCCCATTCAACCCCGCATATCCGGCGACTTCCTCTAGTGTAGGTGAAAGTTCAAAGTCAGCAAAACGAAACACGTTGCGTGTTGGGTCCCAGAACGGTATTAGAGCCTCGATGATATCTGTCCTTGGCTTGATATTCAACAGATCGACAAAACCTCCTAAAACTCTTTCCACTATCTTTATACTATCCTTTCCCATATCATTCCACCACATGTGGAGTTGCGAAGGGACCTCGCTACACACTGAGAATGGTTCATTTTGACTTGTGCTCATCCTGCACATTTATTATAGTGATTAAAGAAGGAAAAACTTTTATTTGACTTAAAAACTATCTATATTCTAAAGAAATATTTTTTTGGATTTTAATAATTTTTTTTTCTTGAAAAAAAAACTTTTAAGGAGAAAGGAAATATTTTTGAACCAATATTCTGAATTTATGAAAGAAATACTACAGAAAAAATATTTTTGAATTTTATTTTGAATATCTTTTAAACAAATAATTGGGATTTTGAGATTAAAAGGAAATATATATTTTTTTAAAAAAATTTGAGGTCTAAAAGAAAAACTTTCTAAAGAAGTGAGTAATGTTAAATATTTTTGGATTTTTTTTGAATATGGTGAGCCGAAACCAAAGAGGTTTGCCTCTGATCTCACATCCGGTGAGAATCATACCCGCGTAGTTCAGGCTATAAACTAACTAATTTTTTTTAAAACAAACAAATTTTTCCTTTTTCTTTTATATAAAAAAAAACTATTTTCCTTTTTCATTTTTTTTAAATAAAGCAAATTAAAATAAAAGACTTATTCCTACACACTTTCTGCTTTCTAGGCAAACCAACAATTCTAAAAGTAAAAATATATATGTTTTTTTTTAAAAAAAAATTCGGCAGCACTTCGACAGTACTTGGACACTGATTTTTCTAAATTAATCAAATAACTTTTCACTTGCTATTTTTATTTTATTTTATTTTTTACACTCCCGAGACTCAGAAGCCGGTCAACATGCAAGACCGAGCAAATAAATGCACATAAAACAATTAAGATGCATCAGGATGGTCATTTTCATTTTTGGTGCACCTGTCCTAGACAGACCCAACCCCTGTGTTGAGCCTCCAAAGTCAGATGCACGTGATGCAAACAAACGTTCCTACTAGGGATCCGACATGTGGTTTTGTTATACTAGGTTCAGAACCTGGTTGTTTGTTCTAGACCTGGCTTACCCGAGCGGACAGCTCGAGCCGAGGTGGGGTAGCGTACCGGGAATACAGAAGCTTCACCGGCTTAACAACTTGTCCGAACCTCGTTCTAAATTGGGATTTTACACTATACAGAAAAGAAGTCGTACGAAGTACACCCTTCTTCATGATTTAGAAGACTCAGAGAGGAGATGGGTTTCGGCACAGTTTATACACAGTTCATGTACTATCAAAGCGGTAAAAGCAGCATTTAGCACATTAGGCTCAAACATGTAAAAATCAGATAAAACCAAATATAACAATTTATATGAGCTCGAATTTCTAACCCTGAACCACTGGTTCTGGGTTAAGAGTTCCCCAGCAGAGTCGCCAGAGCTGTCACACCTCCTTTTTCCGGCACCGCGAGGTGCGCAGGGAGTTTTTTCCAATTAAAGGACAGTCGAAATGGGATTGGTTTAATTATTTCAGAGTCGCCACTTGGGAGATTTAGGGTGTCCCAAGTCACCAATTTTAATCCCGAATCGAGGAAAAGAATGACTCTATATTACAGTCTGCGTACCAGAAATCCGGATAAGGAATTCTGTTAACCCGGGAGAAGGTGTTAGGCATTCCCGAGTTCCGTGGTTCTAGCACGGTCGCTCAACTGTTATATTCGGCTTATTTATCTGATTTTTAATACAATTATGAACCATGTGCAAATTTTATCTTTTACCGCTTTATTATTATAATTATTATTTTTTAGGAATGTGAACATCGCTTAAAACATATCTTTGGATTGTGTCACATGAAATGCACCCACAATACGAAACATATTTTATTTGATGTTTTAGGATTTAGATTTGGGTCGCATGAAATGCGCATCCGAGTTTAAGAAGGTAAAATTAATTAAATCGCGCCTAAAGAGTCTAACGCGTCATTATCTTTTGGGAAGGAAGTGAAATTCACTAAACAATCCATCCCAAATTCTAAGTAATTTTTTTTAAAATAATTAAATAAATAAATGAGATTGGAGAATCCTATACATTTGTATTATTTACATCTATTTATTTTTAGCGAAATCCTTTAAGAATATCCTTTAATGGCAACCTTTTTATTATTACTAAGTTTTTTATAAATATAAAATCAATATCTACATTCTTGAAAATGACATATTAAATAGAAGAGAAAAACAAATATTAACAGAAAGTAATAAAATTATAATCATAAATACAACATGGAATTATCGAAAAGTAAAAAAATAAAAAAAAAACTAATTATCCCATAGTTGGATTAAAATTCAAATTATTAGTAAGACTTAAGCTTATTGAAACTAATTATTTACAAATACTGAAAATTGAAAGAAATAAAAATAAAAACTTGAGTACTAAATCATATTTCTAAAAATTTAAACAATTTAACATTAACTAACTTTGTTTTAATTCATCATGTCCTAATACTTGTTTGCAAACTAATTCATGTTATAACTGAAATTGACTACATGATTCGGATTAACTTATCGTTGACGAAAAACCTTATGAATAAGGAACTTAGTTAATTTTTGCCAAACTGATTCAATAACGCCATTTTTACGTTATTTCTTCTATTTTTTTATTTAAACAATTTTAATTAATAATCAGGTTTAAATATATTTCCTAATAATCTGGTAAAGACGTTATTTAATATGTCGCTATAATATGCCTAGTTATGCCGATGACAGTGATTTACGGAATAATAATACATGAATAACCTAAATACAATACAAAAAATTAAATTAAACTAAATTAAAAATTTAACACTCCATTCTTCATTTCAGCTTACAAAATGCCAAAATTACAGTTGTGTACCTGATATTGTCAATATAAGAAGAAGAAAGTCAGCAACGTAATACGTAACACAGCAACAGCAACAATAACCAGCAATAACCAGTCAACGAAAATCCTAGTGACAGCTTTGAAAAATTCAAAATAAAATCCAGGAATGCCGAAAATAACGGACAGAAATCAAGGGAAATTTTCAGATTTTTGAAAGGCTAGTTAATCTTCAACCCTTAATTTCTACACCTGTATACCAGAATATTTATCAGGTGTGTACTACTTTCTCTTCTAATTTTCATTTTTTTTTTCTTTGTATGTTTTTCTTTTCTTGAGAGTTTCAATTTTTTTTTTCGGAATAAATGTTCAGCTTTTTTTTCAATCTCTTTTTTTTTCTGTCTGTATTTCTTCTCCTTCTATCATTTTTCAGACCTCTATATATAATCCCCACCCTTTAATCAATTAAAATCAATCCCTTTCTCTACCAAACCCATTATCTTCCCACTCATCCCCATTACATTAAATAAACATATCACACCACCCCATTTCATTTTGTCCCCCATGCTTCTTTTAAAATAATGCAAGATTCTCCTTTAAATTAAATCTTGTCCCCCCTTTATATTAAATAATAATATCACAAACCACCCCATTTCATTTTGTCCCCCATGCTTCAAATAAACAATTACAAAATGTACAATTCCTAAACTACCCCTTCCGACCTTACTGAAATTACCAAACTACCCCTGAACGTATTACAAATTTACCAAACTACCCATCAGTTATAACACATCAATTAATCAAACTTAACCAAAATATAGACAATATGATCAATTTCTAACAATGTTCAAACAACAATATGAACATGGATGAACATCATAACAACAATATCACATGAACATGATTTTAACAACATTTCAACAACAAATCACATGAACACAAATTGAACAACCAAGAACAACCAAAATTTGATTGAACAATATTTTTGGCAACAACAAACCTATTTTTCGGATTTAAACAACAACAACAATCAAACAAGTATATTTAGATTCTTAAATTCAATAATATTGAACTTAAAATCAACTCTAACAATATTATAACAAACAATTCTTTTAAACAAGATTATGAGACTAATTCAAGAAATAATCACAAATGGTAAACAAGAAATCAAACTATACACATTTCGGATTCAAAATCAAACAAACATAATATGAACATGAATGAAAAGATTCAACCACAATAACAAACTTTATTCAAATTTCGAATTGAACTTAAACAAAACAAATAAACATATTCAAATCACTAATCTTCAAATAATCAATTAATCTTTCTTAATTAAATCCAACAAAAAAAATATAACAAAGATACATGATCATGAATGAAATCTATATTAAACAAACAACGGATTCAAGCGATTTAAACTAAATCTAACAATATTAAACCTAAACTAACAATTCCTTTTTTTTGCAAAAATTAAATTAACATGAAATAAACTAAAAATCAATTAATTAAATTTTCATTTGACTCTGAAAATTAAACCAACCAAACATATAAACAAACTAAAAAAAAATTATTTCAATGATGAACAAACAAAATAAGAATTGAATCATTTATCGATTTTGGATCCGAAAAATACCAAACAAAAAATATGGACGATAAATGAGATCCAAAAAAAACCACTAACCGGAAATGAAACGACGAACAACGACCCACCAACGACGAACTCGGACAGTGATCGACGACATCGACCAAAACTACTTCATGTATGCGAACTCGACTGGACTGAATGATGAAGACGAAACGGAAGCAACTGATGATGAAGAAGCCATAGCCATCGAGGTTTGCGAGCTCGATATGGACTGAAGCAGTAGCATCCGCTACTGCTGGACATCGGAGATTTGAAATGGACGCAGCAGCAGCTCGGACGCGAGGAGGAAGCAGCTGCGGCGAGCAAAAGGAGTTGAAGAAGAAGCCGCGATAGTAGCGGCGTGGCGCAGGCAGGTTGTTTGTTCGCCGTTGGTGTTCGCGACTGTGGTCGGAGCTCGTGACTATGGTCGCGCTGGCTGGGGTTCGATGACGAGGAACGCAGCCATGGCTGCTAGAGAAACAGTGGTCGTCCATGGATGTCGAGCTCAAGCTTGAGCTCGACGAAGAAGATGAAAGCAAACGCGGGCAGCCATGGCGCAAAAACAAAAACGACAATGGTGAAGCTTGAAGGCAACCATGGTTATGTGGTGAAGGGGTGGTTGTAGTGGAGATGGTGAAGTAGCCATTGATGGAGCTTTGCTTAAGGAAGAAGAAGAAGAAGAAAGATAGAAAAGGAGGGGGGGCGGGTGAGTTAAGCATTTTAGGGTTTTCCCTATTTTTTTTTGTTTTTCTTTGTTTTTTTTTTTTTTTTTAAAATGCAAGATTATAGGGTGTTGGGTTATGGACCGGGTTGACCCAGTTCGAAATGGACTGGGTCGTAGGGAAGATTGGGCCATTATTTGGGCCTGTGGCTTGAAATTGAAGAAAAGGCCCAATTCCGACTTTCTTTATATTTTCGCTCTTTTTTCTTCTTTTATTTATCTAAAACTAAATTATAAAAATACTTAAACTATTATTAAGAACTAAATTAAGTTATAAAAGCGCAAATTAACTCCCAATAACAATTAACGCACAATTAAGTATTAATTAAGCATAAAATTGTATATTTGGACATTAAATGCTAAAAATGCAAACGATGCTTATTTTTGTAATTTTTTAATTTTTGTAAAACAAATTTAATTACTAACAACTATAGAATTAAATCCTACATGCAAAATGCGACATATTTTTGTATTTTTTATTAATTTATCAAATAAACACGCACAAACAAATACAAATAATTATTCAAAATATCACAAAATTGCACACCAAAGAAAAATCATTTTATTTTTGGATTTTTGGGAGTAATTCTCATATAGGGCAAAAATCACGTGCTTACAACATGTTGTCTTTGGCTCATCCCCTTACACAGGAGCATTGTCAATATACTGACAATGCCCTGTTCAGAAAACAATATATACACAACATTCATTTGAATTTACTGATTTGCAAACAAACATGATTTAATTGATGAGTATTAATCAGTTGACTATTTACAACATTTGTCAATAATCAGTCTAAAAAATAGAAACAGACTATTTCAATCAGCATTTTCAGAAACGGGAATTCATAATGTAACTAATCGACGAATTTAATCGAGTCGATTACACACATTGTGAACAAACATAGCCTACAGAAACAATTCATTTATTTGATCAGACATACGGGTATGAGACAAAAATGACAGAATTAATCAAACAAAAATATGAAAAATTAACAAGTTATTAAAACAATCAAAAATACACGTAGAATACACAAAAGAAATAGAAAAGTACCTCTGAACCTTCAAATTTATTCAGACTAGAACTCCACTTGGATTCGGATTTTGTTTGAAATCAAACAGACCTTAGTCGAAGTATTTTCCACTGAAACTACTTCGACTAAGGTCGATTAAACCTCAATCTTCTATTTAATTTGAAAAAGATTCCAAGATTGGAAATTTAGGGTTTCAGATCTTGGATTTTAAATCCGGACATTTCTGGGTAGATTCGAAGGGAACCAAAGACGACACAAGGGTGAGGGAAACCTAGGGGTGATTTGGTGTTAATTTGAAAGGGATCTGAGTGAGTTCTTTTTGATTCGAACCTTCAAAAGAAGATTCGAAGAGTTCTGAGGGGATTCGAACCAAAACAACACTAGATCCATAACGAGGCTGGCTAGGGGATGCTATGGTGTTAACTGAGGGCTGTTTGGTTTAGATATGAGTTTGGCTCGAATCTTCAAATGAAGATTCGAGAACCTTCAGGGAGATTCGAGCCAAGTGGCTAACATATCTGGATAGAGGATGTTCAGGGGGTTCTGGGGTGTTATTTTGGTGACCGGCGGCGTTGTTGCCGCCGGGTTTCAGGCGGTGGGATGCTAGGGCGGCTAGGGTTAGGGGTTTGGTTGAGGACGATGATGAATAGTGAGAGGAGGGGGGTGTTTAGTTAGGGGGGCCGGGGTAAGGATTTGGGGTTTATATAGGGGGAAGGTGGATTAATCTTGACCGTCCGATCAAGTAGAATGAAAGGCCAGGATCTATTCACTTAACCAAACGATGTCGTTTGGCTTAAGTTTGGGGGGACGGGTTGAACCGGGTATTGGATCGGGTAAGGATTATGGGTTAGGGTGATGAGATCTCAACCGTTGGTTGGATTTGATCCAACGGTCCCTGATAAACTACGACCAAACGCTGTCGTTTTGACTTGTTTGGATTGGACCGGACCTGGGCTGTTTGGATTGGGCTGTGGGGGGGTAACTTGACTTGGGCCTGGATTTTAATCTAGGTCCGAGTTTCATTTTACAACTTATATATTTTTTCTAAATTTATTCTTAATTATAAAAAAAAATCCTAATAAAATTTATAAAACAATTTTTAACCTTACACAAAATATTAATTACTTTATAACAACTATTTAACACATAGTCAAAACATTAATCACACAGTGACATATTTAAAAATAGAACGAATGCATATTTTTTGTGATTTTATTTAAATTATCTTTTAAATGCATAATTAAATCCTATATGCATGCAACATGTATTTTATTTTATTTTTTATTTTATTATGACAAAGTAAACATTTACGGATATAAGACAAATATTTAACAAACACCACGCGAATTCAATAAATTGCACAGTAAAAGAAATTTATTTTATTTTTGATTTATTTTGGAGTAGTTTTCGTGAGGCAAAAATCACGTCCTCACAGCTGCCCCTCTTTGTGCGGAAACTCGAAGAGTTTTCGTGCAAAGATAAAGTGAGCAGATACGAGCGATTTTTGCCCGTTCAAATACTCCGTGGGAAATATTTTTTGAAAGATTTGACCGAACCTCTGCTTTAAAGGTTTCCTACATATCCTTGGCTATAAAGGAATCAGGTCAATGTAGTTCGAGAAGTTTTGTGTAGCTGGGACTACCGTGGGACTGTGATGTTATTGCTGCTTCGTGCTGTTTTTACTGCTTGCTGACCTCCTTATTACACCTTACTTCAAAGGTAATACAAAAAGCTAAACTAGACTATGGTACATGAATTATAAAATCTTATCTAGATCATGCCCTTGCGTTTCTTGTTGTCTTGATATCTTGGTGACTCTTGGGCATTTGGCTTATTCCGTATTCCTTTTCATTGTGTCCCGTATTTTCTTCATCTGTTTGGGACTCTTGTCGTTTCCTGCTGGGGACTTAGTTGGATTACTCTGCTTTATTGATTCTAAGTGTGCTCCTTTCTCATATGAGCGAGCTTTTGACTTCAATACTTCAATTGTATTCCCTTGTTCTCCAGGTGGGTGCCTGACTTCTTTAATTTCTCCATCCTCATTCTCCAGGTGGACGCCTGATTTCTTCTTAATTCTTCATCTTCATTCTCCAGGTGGACGCCTGATTTCTTCTTAATTTCTTCATCCTCATTCTCCAGGTGGACGCCTGATTTCTTTAATTCTCATCCTCGTTCTCCAGGTGGACGCCTGATTCCTTCTTTAATTCTTCATCCTCATTCTCCAGGTGGACGCCTGACTTCTTAAATTCTCATCCTCATTCTCCAGGTGGACGCCTGACTTCTTTAATTCTTATCCTCATTCTCCAGGTGGACGCCTGACTTCTTTTTTAACTTTCATCCTCATTCTCCAGGTGGACGCCTGATTTCTTTTTAACTTCTTCATCCTCATTTTCCAGGTGGACGCCTGATTTCTTTAATTCTTTGTCCTCATTCTCCAGGTGGACGCCTGATTTCTTCAATTCTTTGTCCTCATTCTCCAGGTGGACGCCTGACTTCTTTAATTCTCATCCTCGTTCTCCAGGTGGACGCCTGATTCCTTCTTTAATTCTTCATCCTCATTCTCCAGGTGGACGCCTGACTTCTTTAATTCTCATCCTCATTCTCCAGGTGGACGCCTGACTTCTTTAATTCTTATCCTCATTCTCCAGGTGGACTCCTGACTTCTTTTTTAACTTTCATCCTCATTCTCCAGGTGGACGCCTGATTTCTTTTTAACTTCTTCATCCTTATTCTCCAGGTGGACGCCTGATTTCTTTAATTCTTCATCCTCATTCTCCAGGTGGACGCCTGATTTCTTCTTTTCTTTGTCCTCATTCTCCAGGTGGACGCCTGACTTCTTCTTAATTTCTTTGTCCTCATTCTCCAGGTGGACGCCTGACTTCTTTAATTCTTTGTCCTCATTCTCCAGGTGGACGCCTGACTTCTTCTTTTCTTTGTCCTTATTCTTCAGGTGGACGCCTGATTTCTTTAATTCTTATCCTCGTTCTCCAGGTGGACGCCTGATTCCTTCTTTAATTCTTCATCCTCATTCTCCAGGTGGACGCCTGACTTCTTTAATTCTCATCCTCATTCTCCAGGTGGACGCCTGACTTCTTTAATTCTTATCCTCATTCTCCAGGTGGATGCCTGACTTCTTTTTTAACTTTCATCCTCATTCTCCAGGTGGACGCCTGATTTCTTTTTAACTTCTTCATCCTCATTCTCCAGGTGGACGCCTGATTTCTTCTTTTCTTTGTCCTCATTCTCCAGGTGGACGCCTGACTTCTTCTTAATTTCTTTGTCCTCATTCTCCAGGTGGACGCCTGACTTCTTTAATTCTTTGTCCTCATTCTCCAGGTGGACGCCTGACTTCTTCTTAATTTCTTTGTCCTCATTCTCCAGGTGGATGCCTGACTTCTTTAATTCTTTGTCCTCATTCTCCAGGTGGACGCCTGACTTCTTCTTTTCTTTGTCCTTATTTTTCAGGTGGACGCCTGACTGCTTCTTTTCTTTGTCCTCATTCTCCATGTGGACGCCTGACTTCTTTAATTCTTCTCATAGGGTTTTTCCTAACACAAATGTTGTTTTTGCCCCTGTTTTAAAATCAAATAAAACTTTGTTAGTTTTTTAAAAAAAACAGGAGGGTTAACTGGGCATTCTCGCCGACGGTGGGGCTTCTCTGTCTTGTTTTGTTGCCTTGAAATGGTTGAAAGACTGTTTGTCCTTGTAATTGATCCTTAACTATAGGATTCCCCTCTGTATGTTTTCCTTCAAACTTTTTAACCGTAATCATATGTTCTCCTGACATTGCTGATCCGCTTTTGATTCCATTTTTCTTACACCCATATCTTATTATTTTTATCTCCCGCCTTTCCTGGCCGTATTTTGCATCATGTAACCTTGAATCTTGGTAGTATACCTTGACATTCCTTCTTATTTGTTTGGAATAAAACTTATCTCAAAGCTTTAGAAAAGTAAGATTTATTAGTGACGAAACACGCTGATTTCGACAATTATAGAATGAAAAAGAAAAATCCAAATTTGGATGATCGTTGACGAAGGAATAAAGGACTTATCTGATTGGAGTCACTGGCGCCAATGATCATGGTATGCAATTTGGATTAATTAACCCAGTCTTTTAATCAATCTCCTTTCAATTGTCTCATTTTTGTTTTCCCCAAAATTTCCATAACCCAACTTCATTTCTCATTTTACATATATGTTTGACTTGTAATATCTCAAAGAGTTTTCACCGACAAACCTTCCTTATTCCTTTTCGCCTTATGGTGCCTGCGAAGGTTTTCACCAATAAGACTCTCTCATTTTACTTTCTCTCAACTTTCGTCATCTTATGGTGCCCGTGTGGGTTTTCACCTATAAGACTCTCTCATTTTACTTTCTTTTCTTGTTTGTACCAGAGTGTTATGAATCATCTTCATTTGCTTGTCTCAGCATTTTTCTAAGATTGATCGAAAGGTCTTTTTGGTGTGTGGTTGGAAATGGAAAGGTATCAAAAGCTAAACAGTTTTGGTATGTGTTTAAAATTACAACTCTTGGAATCTTTTTCTTATTTCCAATACAGTTTTTGCCCCAGTTTCTTGATTGGGGTCGCTTGATGTTTCTTTTTGTGCACATTATGTATATTGTGAACCCTATGACCGAGCCGTGAGGTGCCTACGTATCCTTCTTTGAGGAATCAGGTCAAACGTAGTTCACTAAATAATAGTGATTTTCTATTCTTTTTTTTATTTCATATTTGATTTTCATTGATTCCAAGAGAGGGTAAGAAAGAAACAAATATGGCTCGAAGGGGAAACAAAGGGTATAGTGTTTGGATAGCAGAATAAATTGCCTTTGTCATTCCAATCTTCGAAATAATGCTAAATACAAACATTCAAAAAGTTATGCATAATATCTCTTTACCGCGTCAGAATTGATCGCCATGTCTATGCATTCGCCTTCAATATCTGTTAAGCATAGTGCACCATTCGATAATACTCTGGTCACAATGAATGGTCCTTGCCAATTCGGGGCAAATTTGCCTTTTGCCTCAACCTGATGTGGAAGAATACGTTTCAGCACATGTTGACCCACTTCGAACTTCCGTGGACGCACCTTTTTATTGTATGCTCTTGCTATTCTTCTTTGATATAATTGACCATGACATACTGCGGCCAATCGTTTTTCATCAATCAAGTTTAACTGTTCTAGATGGGTTTTGACCCATTCATCATCATCAATCTTTGCTTCGGCGATGATCCGAAGGGAAGGAATCTCAACTTCTGCAGGAATTACTGCTTCAGTGCCATATACCAACAAATAAGAAGTTGCTCCTACTGAAGTGCGAACAGTAGTGCGATATCCCAATAACGCAAATGGTAGTTTTTTCGTGCCATTGTCTTGAACCTTCTACCATTTTCCGAAGTATCTTCTTTATGTTTTTGTTGGCTGCCTTGACTGCTCCATTTGCCTTGGGCCGATATGGGGTAGAGTTGCGATGTGTAATCTTAAACTGTTGACATACTTCCTTCATTAAGTTGCTGTTAAGATTAGCACCGTTATCTGTGATGATCACCTTTGGGATTCCGAATCGACATATGATATTTGAGTGGACGAAATCGACCACAGCTTTCTTGGTCACTGATTTGAATGTCTTGGCCTCAACCAATTTGGTAAAATAATCAATGGCTACCAAAATGAACCTGTGCCCATTGGATGTTGCCGGCGCAATTGGTCCAATCACATCCATGCCCCAGGCAACGAAGGGCCATGGTGCCGACATTGTGTGCAACTCGGATGGTGGAGAATGAATAAATCTCCGTGTATCTGGCATTGATGACACTTGCGCACAAAACTGATACAATCTCGCTCCATGGTAAGCCAATAGTAACCAGCTCGGAGGATTTTCTTTGCCAACACATATCCACTCATGTGGGGTCCGCAAACTCCTGAATGTACTTCAGACATGACAGCTGTAGCTTGTCTGGCATCTATGCATCTTAATAATCCAAGATCTGGTGTTCTTTTATACAAAACTCCTCCGCTTAAGAAGAATCCATTTGCTAATCGCCTAATGGTCCTCTTTTGATCTCCTGTGGCTTGTGCGGGATATATCCCCATCCTGATATACTCCTTGATGTCGTGGAACCATGGTTCACCATCAAATTCTTCTTCAACCATATTGCAATAAGCGTGCTGATCGTGGACTCGAATATGTAGTGGATCCACATAAGCTTTGTCTGGATGGTGCAACATTGATGCCAAAGTAGCCAATGCATCGGCAACCTCATTATGAATCCTTGGAATATGCCGGAATTCCACTGATTGAAACCGTTGACAAAGATCATGTAGACATTATTGATATGGTATGAGCTTTAAGTCTCGGGTTTCCCATTCTCCTTGAATTTGATGTACCAGAAGATCCGAATCCCCCATGACTAAGATTTCTTGGATACCCATGTCTGCGGCTAGCCTTAAACCCATAATACAAGCTTCATATTCAGCCATATTATTGGTGCAATAAAATCGCAGTTGAGCCGTAACAGGATAGTGATGCCCTGTTTCAGAGATGATTACAGCTCCTATCCCGACTCCTTTCATGTTAGCGGCTCCATCAAAGAAAAGTTTCCAGCCAGGTTTTTCAATTCGCTCCACCTCGTCGATATGCATTATTTCTTCATCAGGAAAATAGGTTTTCAACGGCTCGTATTCCTCATCGACCGGGTTTTCGGCTAAATGATCGGCCAGTGCTTGGGCTTTCATTGCAGTCCGAGTCACATAGATGATGTCAAACTCTGTGAGCAAAATTTGCCACTTTGCAAGTCTTCCCGTTGGCATAGGCTTTTGAAAAATATATTTCAATGGATCCAAACGCGAAATGAGGTAAGTAGTGTAGGACGACAAATAGTGTTTCAACTTCTGAGCCACCCATGTTAGGGCGCAACATGTCTTTTCCAGATGAGTATACTTAACCTCATAAGCTGTGAACTTTTTGCTAAGGTAGTAGATGGCCTGTTCTTTTCTGCCGGTGAGGTCATGTTGCCCCATTACACAACCAAATGAATTTTCCAAGACCGTCAAGTAAAGAATCAGAGGTCTTCCTGGCTCTGGCGGGACCAACACGGGTGGGTTTGACAGGTATCCTTTTATCTTATCAAACGCCTATTGACACTCATCGGTCCATTCGACCGCAGCATCCTTTTTCAACAATTTGAAAATTGGCTCACAGGTTGTTGTGAGCTGAGCAATAAACCTGCTGATGTAATTTAACCTTCCCAACAAACTCATTACTTCAGTTTTGTTCCTTGGAGGTGACAATTCTTGGATGGCTTTGATTTTTGAGTGGTCTAGCTCGATGCCTCTTCGACTGACTATGAATCCCAGCAACTTTCCAGATGGAACTCCAAATGCACATTTGGCAGGGTTAAGCTTGAGGTTGTATCTGCGAAGTCTTAAGAAGAACTTACTCAAATCCCCAACGTGGTCGGATTGATGCTTTGATTTTATGATCACATCGTCTATGTATACCTCAATCTCCTTGTGTATCATATCATGAAACACTGTGGTCATCGCTCTCATATAGGTTACTCCGGCGTTCTTCAAACCGAATGGCATCACCCGGTAGCAATAAGTTCCCCATGGTGTGATGAATGTCGTCTTTTCTGCATCTTCTTCATCCATCAGAATTTGATGATACCCGGCATAACAATCCACGAAAGATCCTATATCATGCTTGGCACAATTATCAATCGAAATATGGATATTGGGTAATGGGAAATTATCCTTCGGACTTGCTTTGTTGAGATTGCGGTAGTCGACGCATACTCTAATTTTGCCATCTTTCTTTGGCACATGAACGATATTAGCTAACCAAACAGGATATCGAGTGACTCGAATGACCTTTGCTTCCAACTGTTTGGTGATTTCTTCTTTAGTTCTCACACTCATATCAGGCTTGAATTTTCTCAGTGTCTGCTTGACAGGAGGCACCGTTGGATCGGAGGGCAATTTGTGAACCACTAAATCGGTGCTCAGGCCCGGCATGTCGTCATATGACCATGCAAAAACATCTTTGAATTCTATGAGTGTTTTAATTAACTCTTCTCGGATCTTTGGTTCGAGATGGACACTTATTTTAGTTTCTCGGATATTACTCATGTCCCCTATATTGATGTCCTCGGTATCACTCAAGTTAGGTTTGATTTTTTCCTCAAAGTGAATTAACTCTTTACTAATCTCTTCAAAAACCTCATCTTCATCATATTCTGATTCATTATCACAATATATTTCTTGAATTATTACTTCGGAACTAGATTGATTTTTAAGACTGGGCTGAGGATTCCTCATGCATGCCATATCACTAGAGCCAGCGTAAAAAGAACTGTACAGAAAAAGAAGAAATGGAAAAAGAAAACTATCAGGAATGATAATGAAAAAGGAAACTGTATTTTATTGGATGATGAAAGATAACAAGGTTTGCACACTTCAAACAAACTGTAAGATAAGCATTGGGATTACAACCCTGAGGTAACCCAAACAAACTGAAAGAAAATCAAAATAAACTACCAAGACTCCTTTCGAATGGGGAGAGGAGTGGCTTTCCAATTATTAAGCTTTGTTTCTGGCCCAATGAATTGAACTTCTGCGTTGCTACACCCTTCTCCGCTTTCCAACATATTCACATCATCAAACAATTTCCCAAATCTTTCAATCAATTCCTCCTCAGGATTGACCCGGGATTTAGGAATTGTTGTTATCGGGCGATTTTTAGCACCAGTCTTGACAAAAGACTTTGATAGAGGTGGGACTGGTTTTGGAAGATCCCATGCCTTGTGTTTCAGCTTTCTGGCCTTTTCCACATCAGTGATAGTGGGTATAAATCCCAAACCAAATGTTCCCCAGTTCTCGGGGAGAGATACTGGTTGTATAATTCCTTGCAAAGATGAGCCTAGACCTTTGCTGGGTATAAAACCATTTTTTAACATTGCATAGGCTACCATGACTGACGCAGAGGTTATCTTTGGATTCGGAAGGTACTTCCCTTCTGGAATTTTCTCTACTGACACTGTATCGGACACTTGGTATACCCATGGTCCCTGGTCATTTTCTATTCCCTCGACCGGTACAATGGCACTGCTGCGAGCATTTAAACTTTCTTCCCCATGCACAACTATTTCTTGATGATCCCATTCAAACTTGACAGCCTGATGTAGCGTTGACGCGACTGCTTTAGCAGCATGGATCCATGGTCGACCCAACAACAAGTTGTAAGAAACAGTTATGTCCAACACTTGAAATTCCATTGTGAATTCAACTGGCCCTATTGTTAGTTCCAACACTATGTCGCCAAATGAATCTCTGCTTCCACCGTCAAACCCCCGTACGCAGATACTATTCTTCTGGATCCTCTCCTCTTTAATTTTTAATTTGCTTAAAGTGGAGAGAGGGCAGATGTTTGCACTTGACCCATTGTCAACCAATACCCGGGTTACTATGGAATTTTCACATTTCACGGTGAGGTAAAGAGCTCTATTGTGCTCGGTACCTTCCACAGGCAATTCATCGTCAGAAAATGTAATTCTGTTCGCCTCAAAGATTCTGTTAGCTATTCTTCCCAAATGATTTATAGAGATTTTCTCAGGAACATGAGCCTCATTCAGGATTTTCATCAAAGCTAGACGGTGCTCCTCTGAATGGATCAGTAATGACAACAATGAAATTTGAGCGGGCATCTTCTTCAATTGATCCACAACACAATAGTCATGGAGTTTCATTTTTCTTAAAAACTCTTCCGCTTCTTCTTCCGTCACAGCTTTCTTTGTTGGTGTTGGATTATTTTTAGTTTTTCTTAACTCTTCGGGCGTAAAACATCTTCCCGAACGGGTCAAGCCTTGCACCTCACACACTTCTTCCTTGACTTCTTTTCCCTTGTACATTACAGTCACCCGTTCATAGTTCCATGGGATGGCTTTGTTGTTGATGACTGATAGCTGGGTTACAGGTGTGATAATAACCCGATCTATACGGGCTCCTTCCACGAATACAATGGGTTTGTTAGCAACCCCTGGTACTATCACTTTCGGCCTTTCTTGTTTTGTGGCAACTTTGCTCGATGATCCCTCCTCGACTATCATAGATGGTTCATCACTATTTCTGTTCTGCTTAGGTACCGGCTTCTCCTCTGTTAACTGCTTATCTGGCTTGGCTTCATGAGACTTGATCATCATGACAGTTTGTGACGGCTTCTTTGTCTCCCCATCAGCTTGTATGATTTCTATCATATTGGCCTCTTGATGGGCTGGCATTGGATTTTTATTGATATTGGGAGCTTCGGGGGTTTGAACCTCGATTTTATTAGTATTAATCAGCTCTTGTATTGCATTTTTCAAATGCCAGCATTTCTCCGTATCATGGCCTGGTGCACCGGAGCAATACTCACAGCTAATGGTGTAATCCAGGTTCTTTGGAGGAGGATTGGGTAGCTTGGATTGTATTGATCTTAGCATGTCTAGCTGTCTCAGCCTGTGGAACAGACTAGTGTAAGACTCTCCCAATGGAGTGTAAGTTTTCTTTTTTTGTTCCCTTTCTCCCCTGAATGTTGGCCTAGGCCTGAAACCTGGTCCGGGATAGGCTCGTGGGTAAGTACTTGGTATGGCAGGAGCACACCAATTGGCGTGAACAGGTGGCTGATTGTATGCTTGAGCATGGTTAATGGAAAAATGAGGCTCTGAAGGGTGATAATAGTGTTGGGATGAATCGTGGTGGTAAGTTGATTGGCGAGGTCGTTGTTGATTATAGTAAGGCGGTGAACCTTTGTGTCCTGACCAAATTCCTGAATCAACTACCGCTGCTTCCTCCCTCTTCTTTCTTCCGATTCCTCCTACCCCGCCTTGAATAGCTTGAGTAGTCGCCTTAATCGCTGAATAGCTCATGATTTTATTTGTCTTGAGGCCTTCTTCCACCATACCTCCCATCTTCACCACTTCGTTGAATGATTTCCCCACCGCTGAAACCAAATGGGCATAGTAAGTCGGTTCCAAGGCTTGGAGGAAGTAGTCTACCATTTCACTCTCCTTCATAAGAGGATCCACTCTTGCTGCCTGTTCTCTCCACCGGAAACCATACTCTCTGAAACTTTCATTGTGTTTCTTCTCAAATTTTGTCAAAGATAGTCGATCTGGGATGATTTCCAGATTGTATTGGAAATGGTATGCGAATGCCTGTGCCAAGTCATCCCAGGTGTACCATCTCCCAGGGTCCTGGCGTGTATACCACTCCAAAGCTGATCCGCTTAAACTTTGACTGAAGTAAGCCATCAATAATTCATCCTTTCCCCGAACTCCTCGCATCTTTCCACAGAAACCCCTTAAGTGGGCTACTGGGTCGCCGTGCCCATTGTATAGGTCAAATTTGGGCATCTTGAAGCCAACTGGTAATTGCACATTGGGGAATAAGCACAAATCTTTGTATGCTACACTGACTTGCCCACCTAATCCTCGCATGTCTCTGAACGATTGTTCTAGACTCTTGACCTTCCTGAACATCTCTTCTTGTTCAACATTTTTGGCTGGCTTGTCAATTTCGGTTGGGAGATCAAAACGAGGAGCAGTTGAATGGATTTCGGAGGCTTTGAGGGTGGGCTCCGGGGGTAATATTGGTTGTCCTGGGCCTGGAATGTAGGCTCACTAGGAGATTTGTGGAATGTAGCCGGGGGAGGTGCTACGAAAACAGGAGTCATAGGTGGAGGAAAATATGGAACTGGTTTCGGAGGTGGAGACTGCGGTGTCTGAGAGGTGGTGCCTCGGTAGTGCTGGTAAATGGGGAAATTTGGGGATAATTCAGTGGTAATATTATCCTGAGTTTGGGTCATTGATGGAGCAGGGTTAGTTGGGTAAGACGGGGGTAACTGTCCTGTAGACCAGGCTTGGTACATCTCAGCCATTTGCTGCTTGAGTTTAAACATCTCTTCTTTCATTTTCCCGACATCCATCTCCTCTAGCTCAATACCTGTGTCAACATCTGGGATAGACATACTCTCGGGTATTGGCCCTTTTGATCTCGTGTAATTATATATGTGTTAAACTCTTTAGAGAAACTAACTGCTTGAATTCTGGAAATGAACAAACTTGTTAGTTTTGAGAGTTTAACACATATATAATTACACGTTGAGATGCAATGCTCCTAGACAAATATCCCCTTTCTATTATGCATTTGCTCGGCCGCTTGTGTCGTCCCAGCTTTCTTGAAATTTTTATTGTTACTCACTTTTATTTTATTTATTATATTCCTTATTGTGGTGGTCGAATCTCATAAAGATTGCCTACGTATCATGCCCCCGCATGAATCAGACCTTGCGTAGTTCGGACATGAGGCAAACATTTTTATTCATTATACAAAGATGAACAGACATTATATTTAAAAACTTTGTAAGAAAATGGCTTGAAACACACACACTTAAATCAAAATAAAGATACAATTCTTAACATCTCACAACGTGCCCCACTTTCCACTTGTGTTGTAAATTATTAGATTATTTGCTCAATGTGGGGCTTGACCTGGATGACCTCCCAGCGTACGATACATCCTTTCCAACTCCATTGCTAGACGACGGGCAAAAGTGGGTGCATGTTCTGTAAACCTTTCATAATCCATTCCTTGGCAGTTAACGTAACTTTGAGAAGTGTAGACCGCCAGGTCGTGGATTTGTGCCCTGAAATCTTGGAGACGTTGGTCTTGGTTCTGCAATTGCTGCTGGCGAGTGGTGGCTATATCTCTTACACGGTTTTCACGATCTAGAGCTGACTCTAATAGAGCTCGTAGTCTGGCCTGCTCTAATCTTGCATGCGCTCTTTCCCTGTCGATGTCTGCTTGTTGATGTTCCCTGTTGCATCTTCTTGCCTCTTCTAGTTGTGTACGAAGCTGGTCTTCTGATCGTATCCAATGGTCTTTTTCCTTCTTGAATTGTGCCCTGACTTCTTCGGATTGCCTTACTTGGCGTTCCTTATTAGATCTGGCCTCTTCGTTTAATTGTTGGATTTTTTCTTTTGCTTTGCTCAACGCCCTTTTGTTTTCCGCAAGAATGGAATCATAATCTTGCATTCTTTCAAAAAGATTGGCGATGGTTTTTTGATCCTTCCAGCTCCTCTTTGGTGTCTCAGAAACTCTTTTCATTTTTTGGAATCGAGCATGAAGATTTTCATTCTCACAAGCTAGACTCTTCTTCTCGCCTTCGGCTTCTTGTGCTTGCAAATCTTTCTCCAAACTGAGGCTTCTCAGATTTTCTTTTAGGGCATGGATAGTTGCTTTGTACCCTTTTTCCTTTTCTCCCCAGATCAACCGCTCTTGGATTTTATCATTGAAGTTTTGAACATGGGGTCTTTTTGGTGGCCTTCTTAGCTCAGGCTCTGGTACATCATCCACGCGAGACCGTTTTTCAAACCACCTTGCATATCCAGGATTTATCTCACCCTTTGTAGTGTCTGGGACTTGAGTATCACTTTTCAAGTATCGACATCCATTCCACATCTGCTGAAGTAGAGCCTCGGGAATAGTGGCTTCTGGGTGTAATTCGATTACTTGCATACTCAAATCTTCATCATCAGGAACTACTTGATATCTCCCTAGTTGTCTTAGGACTCTTAATGGCGCATACGGCTGGATGCTTCTCAATCCCAATAGTAGCAGATAACTATTTGAGGTTGACATGTGTATCACTTCCCTCATCGGGAGCCATCCCAAAGTCCATTCAATCTGATTTGCCGTTAAAGCCTTTAGATGAGATACCCATGCTTCTATCCCTTCTGGAGCCTGATAATTTTTTATTCTTTCCTCATAACTCTCGATGCAATTATCATTGTTTGACCCATACTGTATGATCTTGGGCTGTTGTTGGAGATGTTCAATCACCCACATTTGCAACAAAATTTTGCATCATTCGAAGACTTTTGCTCCTGATTTACATAAAGTCAAAGCCCGATAAATGTCTGAGAGAATGATGGGGACAAGGGTGTGATTTTCTTTAGTGGTGAGGATTTGCACAACTTTCGCGGTGCGAATATCAATTGTTCGCTCTTTGTTTGGGAAGATCATGATTCCTAGAAAAGCCACCATGAAGGCAAAGCGACGGTGAATCTGCCAAGTGTCTTTGTTTTGCTTGTTAGTAAGGCCTTTCTCATGAATTTCGAACCCATCTGACTTTCCGAACCTTGAATATAAAAATTTGAAAGAACAACATCCATTGATGACATTGCTTTTCCTGATTTGGCTGCTGATGTTCAAAAGACCGAAGAATCGATGTACCGAGGGAGCCTTTGTGAATATCAGGCTTTGATTTCTTAAACTTCCGTCAAAACCAGCATATCCAGCTATCTCCTCTAATGTAGGAGTAAGCTCGAAGTTAGAGAAACGAAAGACATTGTGAACAGGGTCCCAAAAGGTTACTAACGCCACAATCAGATCATCACGGGGTTCAACTTTCATAATATCCGTGAGATTTCCCAAATGCTTGACGACCCATTTTTGACCATCTTCGCCTAATTCATACCACCATATTTGAAGCTGAAACAGAAACTCGTCTGTACTCGTGGATGAGGGGCTTTGTGTGGTGCTCATTTTGTATCTGAAATTTAATTTGAATAAAGTCAAAACTCATTTTGAAAATTTACACCAAAAAATGAAAAGAAAAAAAAATCATTTTCAAAATTTTTATTTATTAAAACCTTTATTTCAAGATTTAAAACTATTTTTTGGATTTTTTTTTTAAAAAAACAACCCATTTTATTCCTTGGTTCTCACCATGATTTCATTTAAGATGGTCAACAAGCATGTTCGAGGCAAATGAATGCACAAGTAGCAAGTAGGATGCATTAGGATGGTCTTTTTGTTTTGGGTTCACCTGTCCTAGACAGACCCAACCCCTGTGTTGAGTCTCCAAGTCCAAATGTACATGATGCAAATAGACGTTCCTACTAGGGATCCGGTACATGGCTGAGTTATTCTAAGTGTAAAACCTGAGGTTGATTGCTCTAAAACCTGGCTTACCCAAACGGACAGTTCGAGCCGAAGTGGGGGCAACGTACCGGGAGCACGAAAGTCTACCCGGCCTAGTTACTTGTCCCAACTCCGTCTTATTTGGTATGACTTTAACAGAAAGGTGGGCCACATGCACGAGTACACCATAAATTCAGAAGACTCAGAAAGAAGAAGGGTTTCGTAGCAGTTGTATATATTCACAATTCAAATAATATTAAAGCAGTAAATTTTTTTTTAGCATGTTAAGCATATAAACAGTTGAAAATCATATAGTAAATAAAGCCAATTATCGCAGTTATTTTAAGCTCGAATTCTTTAAACCCTGAACCAGTGGTTCTGGGTTACAGTACCAACAAATCCCCAGCAGAGTCGCCAGAGCTGTCGCACCTCCTTTTTACCGCACCCGCGGGGCGCGTGGGGAGTTTTCTCCAATTTAAGGACAGTCGAAACGGGATTTATTTAATTATTTCAGAGTCGCCACCTGGGAATTTTAAGGCGTCCCAAGTCACCGGTTTTAATCCCTGAATCGAGGAGAATATGACTCTGTTTATTATTCTGCGAACCAGAAATCCTGAGTAAGGAATTCTGTTAATCCGGAAGAAGGTGTTAGGCATTTCCGAATTCCGTGGTTCTAGCACGGTCGCTCAACTGTTTTTATTATTGGCTTAATTATCTTGATTTTTTACTAAATACGTTTTTATTGCATGATTTTACTACCACTTTTACTTATTGTTTACAATTATATAAACGAATTACGCGTACGTATATTCGCATTATATACCTTTCATAATTACGGGGATCATGTCACGCATACGTGTACACAATATAATTGATCATATTATATCCTTTATTACAAATTCATATGTTCATGATTTAACATAGAATTAAGAACGTCACCACCCTTATATTTAAAGGGTGAGCTGCACATCCCGGGCTATATGAAATTATTTTAACATTTTGGAGGAATCCTTTTTATTAAATATTCGCTCGAAATTGCGCGTACGCATAATCCGAATTTGCTTTTAAAAATATAGTCAGGGTACGCGAACGCATCCCTAATTGCGCAAAATTTTTGTAATAATATTATGGATTTTCCACAAAATTGTTTATTATATCTACACATTTTATATGAAATTCCTGCGAAATTCACATTTAAGGGATGCCTTTAAATTATTTTAAAAGAATTCACAATTTATTAAATATTGCCCGTCGATTATAATTTCCGAGTATAAATTATATTCATCCACACTATTCTGATTCAAAGAAAAGAATAAAAATATGATTAATACTATTTTTAGCAAATACAACATATATATATGCCAAAAAATGAATTGTATATGAAACTAACAAGAATGATTTATGAAAGGAAGAAATATTTTTTTGAAGAATTTTTATTATTTTTATTTAGTGCAAATTCTATTTCTACTTACCATTGATATAAAGTGTTGCAATTTATGCTTGTACGTCTCATATACTTGCTTTTAATCTAATAGGCCTAATTATTTGGTTAATTTATTTATGAGGGTAGATAGGCATCAAGTTGATAAGAAAGGAATTATTATACAAGCCGATTCAATAAAATTGCCTTACATGCAACCTAACTGTATGTCGTAAACATCGTGACAAGCTATATCATATCACCTTTCGCCAATGGTTATACACACATCTATTATCTTATATAACAAATACCACCAATACCATCTTAACCTTATTTAACAATAGATGTTACTAGTGTAGTTTCTTGATATTTCTATATTATTCTTTACTTAGCTAACAACACCAAAAAAAAAAATTTAAATAATGGCCAACATTCATGCTATATTCCCTACCTTAACAACTTAATTATATCTCCCTTTTATGAAAATTTAGAAATTAACCTTATTACAACACTTATACAAACTTCAAGAAATGACATTTAACTTACAGTCATCCTGTCAACATATACTACTTGTTTAATCATGAAACAAAGCTGAATTTTTTAACTAAAAAAACTCAAATGAATAGAAGATGGTATTACAATTCAAACTTTATTTATTGTCATGTTGAAACCCTTCACAACATAGGTTTTAAAAGATATGTACCTGGCAATGAAGGAAGAAGGAGTTAAGATTTCAGCAGTAGCAGCAGTAACAAATTCAGCAGAGTAACAGTATACAGTAAGTCTGAACAAGACCCGTTAACCCAGATGAACAGTTTCAGAAACTTGAGAGAAAGATTTCAGATTCAAACTGAACAATATCCACAAAACAAACAACGGACAGATTCTAGAAGAATAACATTTTTTCAGATTTCAGTTTCTTCCTCTTTCGGATTCCTATTTCTGATTTTTCTGTTTCTGTCTTCTTCTCTTCTTCTATCCAGATTTCTCTCTATGTATATATATTTCTGTGTATATATCTTAATGCCTTAAAAATCAGCCTCTCTTAAAAAAACTCTCTGAAAAAACTGCCTCTCAAATCAGATTTTTTCTTCTTCAAATTCCCTCTTAAAATCTACCCTTTTCAAATTTCCAGTCCCTGTACTTATACAGGTCTGTCCTATTTCCTTTTAGTGCTTCTTGGACCACCTTCTTCTTTTAAAATCAGAAAGTTCCATTAAAAACTGCTTTTGAATACTTTAAGTGATCTTATCCTGATTTTAAGCAGCCCCATTACCCTTTGTTTCCCATTATCTCATTAAACTATAGCCATTAACATTCCACTTTCAACCCACTATACTATCACATTACCCTTACTGTTCTGTCCTAGAAATGCCCCAGAAATCCTACTGTAATTACTGTTATTACTGCCTTAAATTCAGAATCTACCAATACAGATTTTAAGAGCTGTTTAAGCAGCTACAGCCAATCCTAGGATTAACCTCCTAATACAATTGCATTTAACCAACCTTTGGAAACTTGAATTCAAAACTAACATCACAACAATATTATACTGAATTCAGCCTAATAATTCAACTGCATTTCAACATTGGACTAAAATCAAATAAACACAGGAGCATTGTCAATATACTGACAATGCCCTGTTCAGAAAACAATATATACACAACATTCATTTGAATTTACTGATTTGCAAACAAACATGATTTAATTGATGAGTATTAATCAGTTGACTATTTACAACATTTGTCAATAATCAGTCTAAAAAATAGAAACAGACTATTTCAATCAGCATTTTCAGAAACGGGAATTCATAATGTAACTAATCGACGAATTTAATCGAGTCGATTACACACATTGTGAACAAACATAGCCTACAGAAACAATTCATTTATTTGATCAGACATACGGGTATGAGACAAAAATGACAGAATTAATCAAACGAAAATATGAAAAATTAACAGGTTATTAAAACAAACAAAAATACACGTAGAATACACAAAAGAAATAGAAAAGTACCTCTGAACCTTCAAATTTATTCAGACTAGAACTCCACTTGGATTCGGATTTTGTTTGAAATCAAACAGACCTTAGTCGAAGTATTTTCCACTGAAACTACTTCGACTAAGGTCGATTAAACCTCAATCTTCTATTTAATTTGAAAAAGATTCTAAGATTGGAAATTTAGGGTTTCAGATCTTGGATTTTAAATCCGGACATTTCTGGGTAGATTCGAAGGGAACCAAAGACGACACAAGGGTGAGGGAAACCTAGGGGTGATTTGGTGTTAATTTGAAAGGGATCTGAGTGAGTTCTTTTTGATTCGAACTTTCAAAAGAAGATTCGAAGAGTTCTGAGGGGATTCGAACCAAAACAACACTAGATCCATAACGAGGCTGGCTAGGGGATGCTATGGTGTTAACTGAGGGCTGTTTGGTTTAGATCTGAGTTTGGCTCGAATCTTCAAATGAAGATTCGAGAACCTTCAGGGAGATTCGAACCAAGTGGATAACATATCTGGATAGAGGATGTTCAGGGGGTTCTGGGGTGTTATTTTGGTGACCGGCGACATTGTTGCCGCCGGGTTTCAGGCGGTGGGATGCTAGGGCGGCTAGGGTTAGGGGTTTGGTTGAGGACGATGATGAATAGTGAGAGGAGGGGGGTGTTTAGTTAGGGGGCCGGGGTAAGGATTTGGGGTTTATATAGGGGGAAGGTGGATTAATCTTGACCGTCCGATCAAGTAGAATGAAAGGCCAGGATCTATTCACTTAACCAAACGATGTCGTTTGGCTTAAGTTTGGGGGGACGGGTTGAACCGGGTATTGGATCGGGTAAGGATTATGGGTTAGGGTGATGAGATCTCAACCGTTGGTTGGATTTGATCCAACGGTCCCTGATAAACTACGACCAAACGCTGTCGTTTTGACTTGTTTGGATTGGACCGGACCTGGGCTGTTTGGGTGGGGGGGTAACTTGACTTGGGCCTGGATTTTAATCTAGGTCCGAGTTTCATTTTACAACTTATATATTTTTTCTAAATTTATTCTTAATTATAAAAAAAAATCCTAATAAAATTTATAAAACAATTTTTAACCTTACACAAAATATTAATTACTTTATAACAACTATTTAACACATAGTCAAAACATTAATCACACAGTGACATATTTAAAAATAGAACGAATGCACTTTGTGATTTTATTTAAATTATCTTTTAAATGCATAATTAAATCCTATATGCATGCAACATGTATTTTATTTTATTTTTTATTTTATTATGACAAAGTAAACATTTACGGATATAAGACAAATATTTAACAAACACCACGCGAATTCAATAAATTGCACAGTAAAAGAAATTTATTTTATTTTTGATTTATTTTGGAGTAGTTTTCGTGAGGCAAAAATCACGTGCTCACATTGATAATCTCAAGCTTTAAGAATTTTCTAATTGCTATTTCGAAATGTAGATTTTTCATATTAGGCTTCATATGTTTCATTCCTGCAGTCAATGTAAGTTAAAATGAGAAAGCAACCTATTTCAAGTTTTGCAAAGTGCAAACTGTTCCCTAAGGGGTCGTTTGGTACGTGGGATAAGGTGAGATAAGATATCGCATTAAAATTATAACGAGTTTGATTGGCCGTATAAATTTATCCTGGGATAAATTTATACTTCTAATCAAATACGGTCCTATTTCAAGTATTGGTGTTGAAAACGGTTTTAGGCAAAAAAAATGAAAAGTTAAAAATAGTTGTGGCAACTATGTTTAACGTTTTATACTAATGCAAAAAAAATATTTCAGTTTTAATTGGCTATTGAAACTGTACCGAACTAATTTAGTATGATATTTTATGTGCATAATTAATTTTGTCAAATACCGAAGTACCGAATCATAGTTTTTGATACCATACTGAAGTACCGAATGCCCATCCTTAATTCTACCATAATATGTGGAAATTTATATGCGGGAGCTCCAATGTCTAGCATATTATGCTTGAACTTTCCGAGTATTGGAGTACCAACATAATATACTAGATGTTTATACGCATGAGTACCATAATCCAGCAAATTATGCTGAAACTTTCCATGTTTCATCAAAATAATGGTTATTTTTCATCAACCTAACAAATATGACTATTTCTCAACTAAAACTGACTACCCGTGCTATTTTCACTAATTAGTCGAATTGGTCCAATTCAAGTCTCACGCACTAAGCCCAGCTCATGACCCTGTTTCTTAAACCCTATATATTTTAATCTACCGCCTAGATATATTGAAGTTTCAGTGAGACACCTACGCCAAACTCACTACGACCATTGCCCATTACTGTTGACCCTAACCAAAAATTCAGTTCCTAGAAAGAAATTCTCCATTTCGAAACCATTTGAACTTGTCACCTAGATTTTATACATCTCATCCATAAATACTGGACGCCAAACAACTCTATACTACAAGCCATCGATGATTTCACAAAATATGTTCAAGATTGGAATATCAATATTTTTGGGAACATTTTCCAACGGAAAAAGATTTTACTAGCCCGAATTCAAAGCATTCAAAATTCACCACACTACCCTACTATCACTTTCCTCCAAAATCTTGAGCCAGATCTCCTCAAGAAATACAATGATGTTTTAAAATTAGAGAAAGAATTATGGCAATTAAAATCACGCATCGAAGCGGGTATGCAAGCACCAAATATTTTCACATATCCACACTTCATGTACGACGTCACAATCGCATAAGTGCCTTAAAAGATCCAGTGGGACACCGGATTTATGACCCATAGGACATCCATACACTAATTGAATCCTAATACACCTCCCTATTTGTCATGATCTAATTTCTCCTATAGGTCGTGATGGCGCCCAACGTTACTGCTAGGCAAGTCAACAGTGAACTAATGGTATGATTATTTCTTTTAACAATTTAGAAATGGTTGATTTTTAGTTATTGGATAAATAATAAGTGAAAAATTATGTAACATGAGAAATAGAAAATTTTAAATGCAAATGAGATGAAGTAATTAATTAAAATTCACCAAGTGACTACCATAATCTCCAAGATCTAGTGTCACAAGTGTATGAGCTAATAGTAGAATATATAAAAATACTATACTACTGTCTGAAGTGAAATAGATAGAAAGTAAAAGCAAAAGAAAAACTTCGGGTGCTACAGAACTGTAAAGTAAATTCTGTGTTCCGAGGCCTCAAAAACCTCTTTCTGTCTCAACTCGATTTGTATGCGCATTCCGGGCACATAGCCGGAAAGCGAATATGTGAAAATAATAAATTTTAACTTTAAAATGAATTAAGTTGACTTCGGTCAACATTTTGGGTAAACGGACCCGGACCCATAATTTGACGGTCCCGGAGGGTCCGTAGGAAAATATGGGACTTGGGCGTATGCCTGGAATCGAATTCCGAGGTCCCAAGCACGAGAAATAAATTTTTAAAGAAAATTATTTTTTGGAATATTTATGAGTTTTTGAAAATGAAATGTGTTTAAAACTTGATGGTATCAGGCCCGTACTTTGGTTTCGGCATCTGGTACAGGTCTTATATGTGATTTAAGATAAGTCTGTGAAATTTGGTGATAAACGGACTTGAGATGATGTGAATCGGATTGTATTTGAGAAAAATTGGAAAATTTGAAGTTCTTAAGAAATTTCATGATTTTGATGCTAAATTCATAGTTGTTGATGTTATTTTAGTGATTCGAATGCTTGATATGATGTTTTTAGGTTGGTGTACATGTTTGGTTTGGAGCCCCAAGGGCTCGGGTGAGTTTTGGATAGGCCACGAGGTGGATTTTGGACTTGAGAAATTGCAGGCTTCAGCTGTTTCATTGCAGGCCTGCAGGCTTCGCATTTGCGAAGCCTGGCTCGCAAATGCGAAGGCTGAGTCGCAAATGCAAAACAGCCCAGGCCAGCCCTTTCTCGCAAATGCGAGATTTTTCCTTCGCAAATGCGATACTCCCCATTTGGGCCTATTATCGCAAATGCGATTGTATGTTTGCAATTCCGACCTCGCAAATGCGAGGTCACTTCACAAATGCGAGCTTAGCAGAAGTCTGGGTTCGCAATTGCGACAGCTGCGGCCTGCAATTTAATAACTTAGCCGAAAATCTTTCATTTTTCACACTCTTTCAAAACCAAAACACTCTTGGACGATTTTTCAAAGACAACTCTTCTTCCAAATCGATTATAAGTCAATTTTAACTCGTTTTCTTCAAACATTAACATATTTTAATATGATTTTAACTCAAAATCAATGATTTTCATGGGGGAAATTGGGTGTTTTGGGTAGAACCTAGGTTTTTTCGAAAATTGGGGATTTGGACCTCGATTTGAGGTCCTATTTCAAAACAAATTATATATTTGAGTTCGTGGAGGAATGAGTAATCGGGTTTTGACCATGTGGGCCTGGGGGCGATTTTTGACTTTTTAGGTAAAAGTTTAGAAAACTCATTTTCATACATTAGAATTGATTCATTTAGCATTTATTGATGCAATTAAGTAACTTGTGGCTAGATACGAGCGAATTGGTGGTGGAATCAAGAGGTAAAGCGATAGTAGAGACTTGAATTGTGTTCGTGGCATCGAGGTAAGTGTTTGGTCTAAACTTAGCTTGACGGATTAGGAGTCGAGTCTTATTTGCTATGTGGTATTTATTGAGTACGACATATAGGCATGGTGAATAGTATCTATACGTTGGTGTCAAGCATGACCGTGAGTCTTATATTGTGATTATTATGACTTTGTTGTATTATTCATGCTTTGATGATGATTTCTATTGTTGGGCAAAGTTTGTGGAAGTAATTGTGACATTTGAACATTGAGGAGCGTTGGCTCAAGTTGTATAATGAAATGTGAAGGTATAAGTGGTAATTGAATCTTTTAGAGCATTGGCTCAAGTTGTGAAGTGAGTTGTAAAGTAAAAGTGAGAAAAATAAGAGAATCATTACGTGGCCTTCCTTGCCGGGAATTTATTGCTTTTAATGTTATCTCCCTTGCCGGGATGTTGATGTTTCTTTTGATGTTGTTCCCTTGCCGGGACTTGATTGTTGAACTATTGTTCCCTTGCTGAGATTCTTATTGTAATTTTATTTACTCCCTTGCCCTATTGTTTGTGATTGTTGTTTGGGTGAGGAAAGTGTTAAAGCACGAAGGGTGATGCCGTGTATTGTTTGGTGAGAGAGAGTTAAAACACGAAGGGTGATTCCGTGTATGATTTGTGAGGAAAGAGTGTAAAGCACGATGAGTGATGCCATGCCGCACGATGTACCATTCTGTGCCGGTTATATTGATTATATGGTGAGGACAAGACTAAAAGCACGAAGGGTGATGTCGTGCACATTTTCATTACTTGATTGCTTTGGTGAGGACGAGAGTAAAAGCACGAAGGGTGATTCCGTGCACTTATTAATTTGTGATTCTTTGTTGATGTTTGAGATATGTTGTTTCTTTCAATTACATGTTGTCTTTCTATTCTAAATTGATAGTTCCCCTGCAGCATGTTACCCCTCCCATACTTCACTGTATATTACTACTCTTCTTTTCCGTTATATATAGTTGAATTGCACAGGTTTTGATTGGTAGTCTGGTCCTAGCCTCGTCGCTACTTCGCCGAGGTTAGGCTATGCACTTACCAGCACATGGGGTCAGTTGTGCTGATACTACACTCTGCACTGTGTGCAGATCTCGGAGCAACAACTTTTGGACCGCAGATTGGGTAGCTGCCTTCAGTTCACCCAGAGATCCAAGGTAGTCCTGCAGGCTTCCGTAGGCCTTGGCGTTTCCCTCTATCCCTTTATTCCTATTTCATTTATTTAATTCAGAAACAATGTATCTTTTATCTTTCAGACTTTGTATGTGGTATTCTTAGATCGTCTGTGAAACCGTGACACCAGTTCTGGGTAGTCGAGGCTCAAACAGTTGTTTTGGTTACATATTCAGATAATTTATTGCTTTCTTTTCACTTATTGTAAATTTTGTTGTCTACACGTTATTGCTTTATAATTGTTATAGAATATAAATTGGTAAAAAGATAATTTGTTCAAATAGTCGGCTTGCCTATTTCACATTAGTAGGCGCCATCACGACACCTGAAGGTGGGAAATCCGGGTCGTGACAAGTTGGTATCAGAGCTCTAGGTTACATGGGTCTCACAGTTCACAGACAAGCTTAGTAGAGTTTGAGGTATCGGTACGGAGACGTATGTGCTTATCCCTCAGAGGCTACAAAGTAAGGAAAAACTTCACAATTATTCTTTCCTGTCGTGCGATTTAGTTTCTCAATGCTAATTGAAGTTCTACTCTATTCTTTCACAGATGGCGAGAACTCGAGCTTCCTCATCCACAGACCAGCAGTCCGAACCCCCAGTAGCAGCTGCCACGAGGGGTAGAGGGTGAGGCCCAGGCTGTGCTAGAGGCCGAGGTAGGGGAAGAGCTCAGCCTAGAGCAGCAGCACCAGCGGCGGAGCCTCAGGTTGACTTTGATGATGAGGTTCCGACCCCGACAGTTCCGATGGGCCCAGCTCAGGTCCCAGAGGGGGTTTATTGCTACCCCCATACTCCAGGATACTTTGGTCCGTCTAGTGGGCCTTATGGAGAGTGTCACCCGGGCAGGCTTGCTTCCTGTAACACCGGCGGTCTCTCAGGCTGAAGGAGGAGCCTAGACTCCTGCTGCTCGCACTCTGGAGCAGGTAGCTACCCAGTTCCAAACTCCAGTAGTTCAGCCAGTTGGAGCAGTTCAGCCGAGCATGGTAGCTCAGACCGGTGATGGAGCAGCTATGTCTGCTGATGCTTTGTGGAGGTTGGATAGGTTCACCAAGCTCTTCACTACTATTTTCAGCGGTGCATCTTCTGAGGATCCCCAGGATTATCTAGATAGCTGTCATGAGGTTCTTAGGAACATGGGGATAGTGGAGACCAATGGGGTCGATTTTGCTACTTTTTACTTGTTTGGATCCGCCAAGACTTAGTGGAGAGATTATTGCTTGGCTAGACCAGCCGGATCACCAGCTTTGACTTGGGAGCAGTTTACTCAGCTATTTCTGGAGAAGTCTCTCACCATCACTCAGAGAGAGATCTATCGGAGGCAGTTTGAGTATCTCCAGCAGGTTTCTATGACCGTTACTCAGTATAAGACCAGATTCATTGACTTGGCTCGTCATGCTCTTATCATACGTCCTACCAAGAGAGAGGGTGAGAAGGTTCATTGAGGGACTTATCCAGCCTCTGAGGCTTCAGATGGGCAAGGAAACTGGGAGTGAGATTTCTTTCCAGGAGGCGGCTAATGTGGCCAGGAGAGTTGAGATGGTTCTATCGTAGGGAGGTGGTCAGGGGTCTGACAAGAGGCCTCATCATTCAGGCCGATTACCTCGTCTAGAGGCAGAGATTCGTATGGTAGAGGCCATCTTCCTAGGCCTTTTCAGTTAGCACTTCAAGTTTCTCATGGTGCTTCAGGTGGTCGTGGTACCCACATGCAGTATTCTGACCAGCAGCCCTACAGTGCACCACCAGCTCCTATCAGTGCACTGCCGCTTCAGAGTTTTCGGGGTGGTCATTCAGGTCGTCAGGGTCAGCAATCTAAACAGCCGAGGGCTTGTTACACTTGTGGCGATATGGGTCACACTGCTAGGTTTTTCCCTCGAGCATCGAGTAGCTCTCTGCATCAGGGTTCCAGTACCATGGTTTAGGCACCGAGTGTTCCACAACCCGCGCATCCAGCTAGAGGTGGGGGTAGAGGTGCTAGAGGTAGAGGTAGAAGTATTAGAGGTAGAGCTCAGGCTGCTAGAGGTGGGGTCCAGCCAGTAGTAGGTCATCCCAGAGATATAGTCCAGGGTGGTGGGCCCCAGCCCCGATGTTTTGCTCTTCCAGCCAGGCCCGAGGCTGAGGCTTCAGATGCAGTTATAAAAGATACTGTTCTAGTTTATAGCAGAGATGCTTCAGTTTTATTTGATCCGGGATATACATACTCCTATGTGTCATCTTATTTTGCATCGTATCTGGTCATGCCTAGTGATTCTTTGAGTGCTCCTGTTTATGTGTCTACACCGGTGGGTGATTCTATTGTGGTAGATCGAGTCCATCGTTCATGTATAGTTGTGATTGGGGGTCTTGAGACTCATGTAGATTTGCTTCTTCTGGACATGGTTGATTTTGATGTCACATTGGGGATGGACTGGTTATCACCTTATTACGCTCTCTTGGACTGTCATGCCAAGACTGTGACCTTAGCCTTGCCGGGTTTACCTCGTTTAGAGTGGAGAGGGACTCCTGGTCATTCTACCCGTAGTGTTATCTCATATATGAAGATGCAGCGTATGGTCGAGAAGGGGTGTTTGGCCTATTTGGCCCATGTTCGTGATTCTAGTGCTGAGGTTCCTTCTATTGATTCTATGCCTGTTGTTCGTGAGTTTCCTGAGGTATTTCCTTCAGACCTGCCAGGTATGCCACCCGACAGGGATATTGACTTTTGCATTGTTTTGGCTCCGGGCACTCAGCCCATTTCTATCCCGCCGTATTGTGTGGCCCTGCCTAAGTTGAAAGAGTTGAAGGAGCAATTGCAAGACTTGCTTGAAAAAGGCTTCATTAGACCTAGTGTCTCGCCTTGGGGTGCCCCGGTGTTGTTTGTTAAGAAAAAGGACGGATCGATGAGAATGTGTATTGATTACCGGCAGTTGAACAAGGTTACAATCAAGAATAAGTATCCATTGCCGAGAATTGATCATTTATTTGATCAACTTCAGGGTGCCAAGGTAATTTTGAAGATTGACTTGAGATCTGGCTACCATCAGTTGAGGATTAGGGCATCTGATGTCCCTAAGACAGCTTTCCGCACTCGGTACGGGCATTATGAGTTCTTGGTGATGTCATTCGGGTTGACAAATGCCCAAGCAACTTTTATGGATTTGATGAACCAAGTGTTCAGGCCTTACTTGGATTCGTTCGTGGTAGTCTTCATTGATGATATTTTGATCTATTCTTGTAGCCAGGAGGAGCACGAGCAGCATCTTAAAGTAGTTCTTCAGACTTTGAGGGATAGTCAGTTGTACACTAAGTTTTCAAAATGTGAGTTCTGGCTGAGTTCAGTTGCATTCCTAGGTCATGTTGTATCAGCAGAGGGTATTCAGGTTGATTCAAAGAAGATTGAGGCAGTCAAGAACTGGCCTAGACCAGCATCAACTACAGAGATCCGGAATTTCTTGGGATTGGCTGGCTACTATCATCGGTTGTGGAGTGGTTTTCATCTATCGCAGCCCTAATGACCAGGTTGACCCAGAAAGGTGCCAGTTCAGATGGTCGGACGAGTGTGAGGCGAGCTTTCAGAAGCTCAAGACAGCTCTGACTATGACACCATTATTGGTTTTGCCTACAGGTTCAGGCCTTATACAGTTTATTGTGATGCATCTCGTATTAGACTTGGTACGGTGTTGATGTAGGATGACAAGGTCATTGCCTATGCTTCACGGCATTTGAAGATTCATGAGAAGAACTATCCGGTTCATGATTTGGAGTTAGTAGCCATTGTTCACGCGTTGAAGATTTGGAGGCATTATCTATATGGCGTGGCATGTGAGGTGTTCACAGATCACAAGAGTCTGCATTATGTTTTCAAGCAGAAGGAGCTTAATTTGAGGTAGAGAAGGTGGTTGGAGCTATTAAAGGACTATGATATCACTATCTTATATCATCCGGGAAAGGCTAATGTGGTGGCCGATGCTTTCAGTAGGAAGTCAGCCGGTATCGACAGTCTTGCTTATATTCCAGTCGGTGAGAGACCGCTTGCTTTGGATGTTCAGAATTTGGCCAATCAGTTCGTGAGGTTGGATGTTTATGAGCCTAGTCGTGTGTTAGCTTGCACAGTCGCTCGTTCTTTTTTATTGGAGCATATCCAAGATTGGCAGTATGATGATCCTCATTTGTGTATCCTTGATGCAACTTCTCAAACTACCTGCTCAGCTCCTCTCGGCGAAAATGTGGCATATACTTCTCTAGAAAGAGAACAGAGAATTGTTGTCAGGTAAGGGGCGCTGTACCAACAGGACTACGCCTCTCATACGCCTCCCACCAAGTGAAGGCAGCCCCAGAAAACTAAAAGGTGGTAAAAGCTACACCACTGGTCTCTAGAATCCCCGCTGTACGAAGCATCCTCTGGCACTTATCTAAGAAACACTGAGCATCCTTGCCCTCTGTTAAAAGTCGGAGGCTTGAGTCTACCAATCCTCTCTAGTCAACGCTGCTCGCCGTCCGGCATAACTAGTACCACAAACTCCTGAGCGGGTGCAACCGACTGGGCTGAAGGTGCCCCCGGTGTCTGGAGTCCTTGTACAACCTACTCAGGTGTGCGAGCAACGGGAGTCTGGGTGCCTCCCCAGGCCTGAGAAGTAGCTGCGGCCGTAGTAACTGAAACTGCCCGAGCCAAACTGGTACACACTGATAAGATCTGAGCTAAAGCCTCCTGAAGGCATGGAATCACAATGGGCACAGTTGGTGCCTGAGCTGGTGCTGCTGTAGCGTCCACAACTGGGACCTAATCCTGAATTGGGGCAACTGGTGGATCTGTAGGTGCTTCCCTAGCTGCTCTGCCCCCTACCACGGCCTCAACCGTATCCTCGGCCTCTGGTGGCCCCAATTGGTGGTACTAGCGGTCGTCCATCCTGCCTGGTAGCACGTGTCCTCACCATTTGTGAGAGAATGGAATAATAGAAGTTTAGTACTCGGATCAACTTATTTGCACAATAAGAATTTCAAGAATATGAAGTTTTTCCTAAAGGTTCTGCAGCCTCTCGAGGATAAATACAAACGTCTCCGTACCGATCCGAGAGACTCTACTAAACCGGCTCATGACTCGCCATACCTATGTAACCTAGGCTCTGATACCAACTTGTCATGACCCCAAATACCCGGTCGTGATGGCGCCTATCACATTACTAGGCAAGCCAACCGAAACCATTAACCACAACAAGTCCCTTTTATAAAACCATTTTTCTAACACAGGTTTAGATACCAAATTTCCATAATAAGTGTTTAAAATAATAAAATATAAGCGGAAGTCAAATAAACATGAAATACACAGCCCCAAATATCTGGTGTCATGATCTAGAGTCTCTACTACATAACTGACTATCTGATACAACACAAGTCTAGAAAATGCAGAAAAGAACAAGATATGAAGGAGAAACAAGGGTTGCAGCTACCTTGAAATCTCCGGCACCCTCTGGATCAGCTGAGGACCCTCACTCTGCCACTCCTGCACCTGGATCTGCACACAAGGTGCAGGAAGTAATGTGAGTATGCCAACTCAATAAGTAACTAAATTAAATAAGGTCTGAAAGCAGTGACGAGCAGTTAAAAATCATATAACTGAATAAACAACAGGATACCAAATCCATTTCACAGTTTAAAACCAGTTTCATAGTAAAATCATCAATTTCAGTTTAAACACTTGAAATCATATACTTAGCAATTTTTCCAACAGAGGCTATTTTAAAAAACGAAGAGTGAAATTAGTGAAAATATCATAACTGGGCCCCTCGGGCAAGGTATCACTCAGAACATGGCCTCTTGGGCAGCCTCTCAGTCACTCGTGACTCACTCTCGTCACTCAGTACTCACTCTCAGCACTTAGGCTCATTAATATCTCCTAATAATAGAAATCATAGTAACCGCTGCGGCGTGCAGCCCGATCAATAATTTATAGTCGACTACGCTTACTGGGGGTGTACAGACTCCGGAGGGACTCCTACAGCCCAAACATCATATCGCTGCGGCGCGCAGCCCGATCAAATACATATATCGCTACGAAGTGCAGTCCGATCCAATATATATCGCTGCAACGTGCAACCGATCCATATAAGTATCGCTGCGGCATGCAACCTGATCCATAACATATACATATAACATCCTCACTATTAGGTTCTCAACCTCTCTCAGTCATTAACCTCACAGCCTCTCGGGCACAACAATAGAAATTAGGGAACTCAGCCCAAACAGTCCTCACAATTAGAAGTAGGGTGATAAAACCAGATTTAAACATTTAAACAAGTAAAACATGACTGAGGATATGCTTTCAACAAGTAAAGTGAGGAAAAACTGTAAACAATGCCCCTAAGGGTCTCAACAGATCGGCACAAGGACCCAAACATGGCATATAACCTATAATACAATATAAATGACTAAAGTACGGAATATCATAAGGTTTCAAATCAAATACGCAACTCAGTAGTCACTACGGGATGGACCAAGTCACAATCCCTATCGGTGCATGCCCACACGCTCATCACCTAGCATGTGCGTCACCGCATTTATCAAAACAAGTCAAATACCGGGGTTTGTACTCTCAGTTCTAGATTTACAATGGTTACTTACCTCAAACCGGTAAAAAACACTACTCCACGATGCTCCACTCGCATCAAATCTATTCAAAATTAGAATCACGACGTCAAAATATGCTAAGGGAACAAAGCCCAAGCAAAAACAATCAAATAATACCAAAAATCCCGAAATTGGCCAAACCCGACCCCCGATCCCACATCTCGAAACTCGATAAAAATCATATCAACAAAATTCTTATCCTCCCACGAGTTCACACATACTAAGAACACTGAAATTGGAGTCCAAATGACCCCTCAAATTCTCATTTAAAGTCTCTTAATCTCAAGCCCTAATTCCTCAATTTTAGGCTTAGATTATATGATTTATTAGGTAGATTTCACAATAGAATCAAGTTTTAAGTCCAAAATGCTTACCCCCAAGTGATTTCCCTTGAATCCCTCTTCAATCTCCTTCAAATAGCTCCAAAAACGACCAACAATGGAAGAAATAAACCCCACATTCGCGGACAAGACGACCTTTTAAATCTTCTGCCCAGGACTGAAAATCCTTCTTCGCAAACACGGTCAAAGCCTCGCGTTTGCGAAGCACAAAAATAACCTTGACCAAATTCCTCTTTCGCGATCGCGACCACCACATCGCGAACGCGATGCTTTACTCAGACAGTCCTTCGCGATCGCGTTCCACCTATCGCGAACGCAATAAATTAAGTCCACTGAAGTTCAACCGCTCATTTTCTTCTATGCGAACGCGATACTACCCCGCGAACGCGATGCCCAAACACTTAACCCTTCACAAACGCGT
The DNA here is from genome assembly GCF_000715075.1 of Nicotiana tabacum. Lineage (NCBI taxonomy): Eukaryota > Viridiplantae > Streptophyta > Magnoliopsida > Solanales > Solanaceae > Nicotiana > Nicotiana tabacum. The sequence continues at coordinate 9,760,586 of NC_134089.1, forward strand.
AGCCATCCTCGCGAATGCGAAGGCTTAAATTCCACCTTCCTCAACTGACTCTTCGCGAACGCGAGGGTCCACTCGCGAACACGAAGAGTAAAATACCTGCAACAGATGAATAGAAATCTGCAACTTTTCTTTAACTCAAAATGGTCCTTTCAACCCTCCGAAACTCACCCGAGGCCCCCGAAACACCCTGCTCGTGAATCATACATGCTATGCAGGTACACATAGAAATACATGCTCAAACAACAAATTAAGAATTTATCGGGGAACATTTATCCAAATAAAAGCCAAATTTTCTTTTAGTGATTTAAGAAAATAAAGTTTAATCCTTTTAGAAATTTATTTACCAATTCGATAAGATTTAAGCAATTCAACTGCCAACAAGATTACAGATATTCCAAGTATAGCATGCTTTTGGGTCCTAGACTACCCGGACTTACACATAGTAGTAACTACGCACGGACTCTCGTCACCTCGTGCATACGTAGCCCCCACAAATAGGAGCACATAACCAATTATTTTACCTATGGGGACAATTCCCTCTTACAAGGTTAGAAAGGAGACTCACCTCGCTCCGAAGATCCATAACCGGCATTCCACGCCCTTCCGAAGACTCGATCGATGCACGATGCTCCAAAACTAGCCAATAATTATGTAAATCCATTAATATATGTTCAATTACTTATTACAATCCAATTTATAACAATTCCTAACCCCGATCGACAAGTTGAAAAAATTGCTCTCGTGCCCACGTGCCCGGATTCCGAAATTTTTCGAAGATAAAGTTTACCCATGAACTCACGAACTCAAATATATGATTTTCTCTTAATTCCTTACCTAAAATCGTGGTCAAAATCCAAAAATACGAATTTTCTAGGTTTTCCTCAAACCCCCCAAAGTTCTACCCATTTACATGCTAAAATTCATACATAATCGATATATTTAACTCAAGATTGGTGGGGTTAGCTTACCTTGTTGATTATGACAAAAAACCCCACTTGAAGTTCTCCAAAATCATCCACACCAAATGAAAAATGGGAGAAAAACGACCATCTCCCGATTTAAAAGAATACACTGCCTCCAGCATTTTCGCACCTACGGTCACTTGACCGCTTCTGCGGTTCCGCAGGTGCGCCCCACTACCCTCTTCTACGGTTTCTCACCAGGCTGCCCTTTCCGATTCTGTGTCCTCTCCACCGCAGGTGCGGTCCTGCTTCTGCGGTCCTAGCCTTCACCCTTCACCACCACATATGCTCCCCTTTGGCCGCTTATGCGGCTCCGCACCTGCGAGACTTGGGCTGCAGGTGCAGTTACACCAGCAACTAGCAACTTCAGCTCTTCCTCCAAGTTCCAATTCGATCCGTTAACCACCCGGAATCCATCCGAGGCCCCCGGGACCCTAGCCAATCATACCAACCAGTCCCAAAGCATATTATGGACTTGATCGAGGCCTCAAATCATATCAAACAATGCTAACATCATGAATCGACCCCCAATCAAAGCTTAAGGAACTTTAGAATTTCAAACTTCTACATTCGATGACGAAACCTATCAAATCACGTCCGATTGACCTCAAATTTTGCACACAAGTCATATTCAACATTACAGACCTACTCCAACTTTCGGAATCAGATTCCGATCCCGATATCAAAAAGTCCACTTCCGGTCAAACTTCTCAAAAACCTTCAAATTTCTATCTTTAGCCAAATGACTCCAAACTGTCCCACGTACCTCGGAATTCACTTCCGATTGCGCTCCCAACACCAGAATCACCATACAGAACTATTTGACTCGGAATCTTAAACAAACATTGATAACCCTGAAATGCACTTCAATCCAAACTTATGAAATTCTTCCAAAATGCTAACTTCCACAATAGGTGTCGAAACATTCTCGGGTCTTCCAAATCCTGGTTCGGACATATGCCCAAGTCCAAAATCATCATACAAACATGCGGGAACCTTTGAATCCCAATTCCGAGATCGCTTACTCAAAAATCTGATCTTAGTTAATTCTTTCAACTTAAAGCTTCCGAAATGAGAATTCTCTTTCCAAATCAACTCTGAATTCCCCGAATATAAATTCCGACCGTGCGTACAAGTCATAATACCTAAAATGAAGTTGCTCGTGGCCTCAAACTGCTGAACGATGCGCTAGAGCTCAAAACGACTGATCAGGTCGTTACATTCTCTCCCACTTAAACATACATTCGTCCTCGAACGTGCTAAGAACTACGCTAGAGTTGTCTGAAATCACAGATTACACCTTGAGCACCTACCCGTGCTACTGATCGCAGCCTACTCCGTACCTTTAAAAAGTAGCGAGAGAGGGTCTCAATAGCTTTTACCCGATTTTGGATCGGGATCGATTTCAACAGAGAGCTAGAAAGGGAGTTAAGTATCTATTTAGGTTGGGATTACGTATTGGTTCCAAATTGCACTTCTATTAATTTTTGGGTTTTCTTTTATAATTCTACTATTATCAAAGTACAAATTATAATTGCAACTAGATTAAGCTAAGAGTAAAATGCTACAAGTTGTTCAAATATTCTAAAAGGCACTAGGGTATTGACTTTCAACTAGGTGGCCAAATTGATGGGTAATTGCGTCTAAGACACGATTTACATGATTGGGGAATATGTTATAACTGTTGCTCGATATTATCCATTCTCACACCTCTCGGTAGAAAGAATGATTTTGCCCAATTGACTTTCTCAAGACCAATTGGGTATGCATATTTGCTCAAGCAACTAAGGTTCAAGTCGGGTATTACTCTCTCGAGGTTTAACCCTTTAAATGGGACTATCAATTCTCTTGAGTCCATCCCAATTCCTTGTTGGATCAATTTCAGAGACTTAGGCTCTCAATATCAAGAAAAGCCCGAGTCAACTTAGCACAAACTAGTGTTTGCAACCACTAATTAAGTAATTAAACCATGAAATTGACCCAAATAGCAAACACCCATAGTCAATCTAGCCCTAAATTGCAACACCCATCAATTACCCACACTAGGGTTGAGCCACAACCCTAGCTAATGGGTCTAGCTACTCATACTTAAAGAGAAAAATAGAGAAATAGATGAAGATTAACACATATTAATTAATTGCTAAGCTAAATACAAAATTCAATTATAAAAAGTAACTAAAAATGCCCAAAATGGCTACAAGATATGTTCCCACGCACAACAGCTATTCTAAAATGTCTGATACCCTAAAAATGGAAAAAGGATCTATTTATACTGAGTTGGAAAAACTAGACAAAAATGCCCCTGCGGGGTTAGTGCGGACTGCAAAAAATGGTGTGCAGCCGCACTAGGCACTTGAACTTGAAAACTTGGCTCTCTGAAGTCAGGCTCCACGGACCGCACAGAATGGACTGCGGCCGCAGAGGCTTCTAGTGCGGTCCGCACAAACTGGACCACGGACCGCATAGGCTTGAAAGCTCCAATCTTCACCCTCTCTGAACCTTGACTCTGCAGACCGCACAGAATGGTAGTGCAGCCGCATTGCCTTTAGTGCCGCACAAAATCTTCTGCAGCCGCACTGCCTTAATGCTTGAAGTACCAGCTCTCTGAATCTCCCTAGTGCAGACCGCACAAAGTATAGTGCGGCCGCACTAGACCTGTTTTTCCTGAGCTTGTCTTGTCTTTTGTACTTGTGCAAGTTTCACTCCTTTTAAGCTGAACTTTAACATCTTGTCACTTTATTGATCAAACCTGCAATCAAGCACAACTTATGAGTCTTTTGGGACTATTTTGTATGAATTTATAAACAAAGCATAAGCAAGAAGGAGTATAAAATGCGTCAAAATCCCTAGTTATCAACTCCCCCAAACTCAAGCTTTTGCTTGTCCTCAAGCAAACAAAATAAGACCCACCCCTTAAGGGAAAATCCAAGAAATTTTCAGCTGTCCTAAAGCAACCTCACTAGCATCAATTGAGACTAACAATTGCCCTTAATACAAATGAGTCATTAACAACATTTAAACTTTGAAAAACCATGGATCAAGTGTGATACAAGAGCTTCAAGAGTTGACTCAACACATCAAAGAACTCTCTCAATTACTTTGGTCATTGTGGAACCCAAACTCACACATCCTCGAGTCTCCCTAAGCAAACCTCACCTTAAGAATATTGGCACGCAAAACGAGACTAATGGAATTTCACTCATCTCTCTCAAGAAAAAGTCACAAGTCCGGCTCTAAGTACCATATGTATGCCCCTTATGTGAGTATCCACTAATGTAAGCTTCATTCAACTCAAGATCATATAGGTCTTTGAGATATTATGAAGGCTTTTGGTTTAGGGTAGGACATGTTTTGGTCTAGGTAGGTTCCATCTTCCCTTAAGCACTTCTTTTGATTCATTTGGCACACATTCTCTTGACTCTTTGAGTCATTTCACTTCTTTATAAAAGGTTAGAGAGATATACTGTCACTCTATCTCATGCATTTCAACCCCTTTTTTCCTTTCCCAACTTTGTACACCTTTCATTCTTTACTTTTTCTTGAATTCCTTTTTATTCTTTTTTACTTTGAACATTCTTTTTGTCTTTTTTTTGCTTTTCTTTCTTTTTCATTGCCTTTCCCTTTTTATTTTTTTACTTTCGTGCCTTTTTACCACTTTATTGCCATCTTCGTCTCTCCCCCCAAACTTATACTTTTGCCATGTGCTAAAGGAAAGATAGGGTGCCAAGAGAGGGTATCTTTTAAAACGGGTATAGGCTTGTATCATGGTTCTTGAAAGAAAAAGGTCTAAGGCTCAAAAGGTGTAACTAGGGATCATATCGTTGGTAGGCTATGGAATTATTCAAACTATCATTTGGATCAAGGAGAGCCTATAATCACGTCTCAAGTCAAAATTCACTTAGGATTTCGCCTCAACAAACATTCAGGGCAAGTTCTAGACCAATGGCTCGGGACTTGGACTCGCAATTCAATTACTCATCACACAAGCTAAGGGATTGCTAAAGACATATAGTCGGGGGCCCACAACGACCTTAGATACAATTTGAGCACATAATGATCCCGAAAAACCACTTGATGATTATTGGTCAATACAAGAGTTTCAAGGTCACGACTTTCACCATCATAAACATAACAACTTGTTTTTGATCATGAGATCAAAGGCAAATGTGTTAGGTCCAAGTGAAGCTTTGCTTGAGGTATCCTTAACAAAAAACTACTAAAAACAGAAAGGAAAACGGACTCAAACCCTTAAGAAGGTTGTCACGCCATCCATCAATGGGAAGAGCCACCCGGTTCACACAACAGTCCACCTTTAGAAAGAACAGTGGCACTAAGAAAATTAAAGGCTTATTGAAAACGTCCAAAACAAAACAAAAAGCTACGAACATAAATAAGAAGCTAAAAACAAAAAATTTGCGGAAAATAGCATGAATATATATAAGAGGGGATGTGAATATACAACAGATGGGATGGATATATACAATGTGATATAACTTTATATACGGACCCAAAGTAAAATAAAAGTGCAATAAATGTAACTAAATATCAAATTATATACAGACCAACGATGAAAAATCAAGAAAGCATAAAAATGTATCAATATATATATACAGTCATCCATCAAATGAATAGTAGGGCCTACCCCCTCAAATGAAAGCTGGCATTGTCCCCAATGCCAACTAGTCTAAATAAGCACCAAAAAGATAGAGAAAAAAGATATAGAAGACTCCCTAAGCCCTGCCTATCTGCATAGGATCATGAGTGGTCCCTGGGTCCTTTGTGTGCTTGGGAACCTCAGACTGGTTCCCGGTGGTCTGCTCCTCAGCTACTGGGACCTGGGGCTGAACCTTGAGAGGCTCTGGAACTGGTACATCCTGTGGCTGACTGAAGGAAGTCTCTGGTGGGTCCGCCAACTGGATGATAGCATCATCTGCTCTAGGAATCATCCTTCTTCTCTTCGGAGGCCTCTGTGTCTGCTCCTGCTGTGGCTGAGCTGTTGGTACTGGGTCCTCGAGCAATAAGTCTAAAGGTAGTTGATCTGCCTTCAGTCTGTCAATATCTGCACGCAGCTCCTTCACGGACTCCTTGGAGGCTCGTGTCTTCCGCAGCTTCTTGTGCCCCCGAGCAAGCTCCTTGAGAGCCTTGCTATGTGAACCAACTGCCTTTGAGAGCACAGCCTGAGTGTCGAGGATCTTCTTCTGATTGTCAAGTATCTCCTTGAACGCATCCTCTATTGACTGGGGCACTTGTGGGGCTGGGGGCCGACTGAGCCTCTACATTGGTAGTCAAGATGGACAACTTGGATGAGGCAGTCTGCATCAGTTGTTGATACTCAGAAGTGTTTGGCTCAGCCAGGGGGCAGTAATAGGATGGGCCCGGGAAGATGGGACCTCCGGACTCACTGATGTGGATGGACCGGAAGGAATAGCTATGGATGCGGGAGGTCTAGGAGGGATGCCAGCAAAAGTGTAGGTAGACTCAGCAGGGACCTCTACCACAACTGGCTTTTCAGACTGGCCAGTTGGGGCAGAAGCAGGAGCTTTATAGTTCTTGCTCTTGGGGTTGTCATCCTCCTTCATGCTATACCAGGAAAATGGGGCTGTCGCCTTGACCTTGATGTCATATGGCCTCTTATCCACTTCTAGGTCCCGAAAGTACATTGTGAGGAAACCAGGGAAACGATAGTTCCGATCATGCTCCGCTCCCACTATAGTGATAATTCGGGACATCACATTCCCCATGTTGATGGTGTACCCTGCCATGATAGAAGCCACTAACACAGCCCGGTGGAGAGGAAGGGTGTTGTCATGAGTGGTAGGGTCCAACCGGCTTCAAACAAAAATCTCCCATCCCCTTGCCTCAAAGTTCAAGATCCTTCTCAATATTTTGACTCCAATAGTCAACCAGTCGGGGACGATACCTGGGATTGCCAGGTATTGTGCTAGCCATGGACGGACCTCCTCGCCCATTTCAAACTTCGCCATATACAATGTCTTATCCTCCTTACTGAATCCCAGATACTCATTTATCGACTTCCCATCAAATAGCACCTTCAAGTTTCGAACCTTGGTCACTTTGGAGCCCTTTTTGATGTGGGCTACATTAAAATAAAATTCCTTGACCAAGTGTTCGTTGGCGTCCACACAGTTATCTATAAAATGCTCCCAACCCACTCTAGTCCTAAATTGTCTCTGCAGGTTGGGGTTGTGGGGTAGTAGGTCTCTATCTATGAAGCTCCTCCACGGAATCAATTTTCTCACCGGCCACCACTCCCGAAACTTATGGTATGCTATCTCACTTACAAATCTATCCTCCAAAGTTTAGGGTTTCCTAGTTCTAGCAACGCCTCCTACTTGAGGTTCACCTCCTTCAGCTACCTCCTCATTTCCCTTGTACTTCCTCATCACCTCCTTCTGCACCCTCCCCGGATAATGAAGCTGCGGGAGAGGTGGATTATTCCTCACTACTGGCTGCTGAACCCTCAGACGACCCAGAAGAAACATCAGTTGGTGTTTGGTGTCACACCTCCTTTTTTACCTAAACCCCGTAAAAAGGTATAAATACAAGGGAGTTTTTCCAATTAAAGGACAATCGAAATAGGATTTGTTTATTTAAATATTTAGAGTCGCCACTTGGGATAATTTAAGGTGTCCCAAGTCACCAGTTTAAATCCCGAATCAAGAAAGGAATGACTCTGTATTACAGTCCGCGAACCAGAAATCCGGGTAAGGAATTCTGTTAACCCGGGAGAAGGTGTTAGGCATTCCCGAGTTCCATGGTTCTAGCACGGTCGCTTGGATCATACTTGGCTTATTGAATTGTCTAATTACTCATTTTAGAACCTATGTGCTTTTAACTCTTACCGCTTTTTAATTAAGAAAATTATCTTGAAACAGGTCACGTGTACGTGTACCCATTTTTGGCGCGTCACAACTCATTTCACGCGAACGTGTCCACAATTAATAACGCTTATTATTATTAAAAGGGTTTAGCCGAAGTTACGCGAACGTATACTCGAATTTATTTTTAAGAAATCGTAACTGTGTCGCGCGAACGTGTCCACAACCACGATAGTATTTTAAACGGCCCTAAATGTTTCTCTACGAGTATTTGTCTTATTGAAGGCCATAGTACGCTTTGATTCCAATTCAAAATTAAACTTTGAAAGCCATGAACTATGTCCTATTCTAATGCGATACACCTCACGTGTAAATTCTTTATTTGAAATTATAGGGGAGCCTCAAACTATTGTTAGTTAAGAAGGCATGCTTCGATTATGAGGGAATCATTCTGACATCATGTAATTTTGAGCTATTTCCTGTGAGGATATCATTTCCATTGGCTTTCAAACCTTTGGACCGAGCCTATTGCGAACGAGATTGGCAGCAGCGGTCAACTGAAAACTGGGCTCAACTCGGTCCAGGGGTTGGACTGCACGCATCCACTCAGAATTGGACTATGAGTCCAGGCCCAGGTGAGCCGCAACGTGCTATATGTGTCAGTGACACAGCACGGATGGAGAGATCTGGGCTCCAGACTAAGCCCATAGATAGAAGAGATCCAAACGCGATAGCCCTATGCCAATACTCAGAATTATATGCCTTTAAGCATTTCCACAAATTAAAACAACAAGAGGCAAAGAACTAAACTAATCTAAGAATTATCAAGTTTAAAAATTAGACCCTATATCTATTTGAAGGCCTTTGTGAATTTATTCATGAATCAAGTAAGGCTAGGTAACAAACTGAAGTACTGAGCTTATTCAAAAAGTTACTGGATGGGCAACAGAGTACAAACCAGATTTGCTGAGGAAGAACTAATTTGAGGGATGCTTAAACACTACTAAAGAAAAACAACTCCAAAGTTTAATGAACTTCAGCTAAATCAAGCCAAACGAGAATCCACACATCATTCAAAAGAAAAACCACATATTTAGGCCTTGTAACGAAATACCAGACTAACACATGAACAAAATATACAGAGTAAAACTAAACACATGGACAAAATACAACACATCTGAACAATTACTCGATAGTAGAAAGCTAGCTATTGCCATTTCACTTCAATTTGGTTACATGGCTTCACATTTGTACCTCATATGTTAATCAAGAGTCGATACATACCTGGGAATAAAGAGAAACACAGAAGAGAAGAAATCAGTAGCCAGCAACAACAGAGAAGCAATGGAATAGTGATAGAGTCAGCCAATTAAACCCAATGAATTCAAGCTGAAACCCCAAACTATACAATACTCCAAATGAACAAACTCAAACCAAGCTTTCAAACCCAAAATAAGGTGCAAAAATCTCAAAAACCCATTTCAGTGGAACAATAATCCAGCAGAAATCAAACCCAAACTTTAAGACTCGAACTCAATCCATTTCAACCCCAAATAAAGCAAAACTGCCTCAGGAATTTAGAGCCTCAGGGTTTCAAAGCAGGAAGTTCAATGGAACAGTGTTTTGTGATTTTTCTGAGTTTTCCTTCTTTTCAGCTCTTGGGTTTGCCTCGAAAGGCAAGAAATGATGCCTTTATAGGCAAGAAAACAAGGCAGCCTTAAAGGTTTAGTTTTTATTTTAGTCCTTTTCAAATTTTGTTTTTGCTTAGGGAACCTTAGTTAACTCTCAGAATTTCGAAACAGTCCCCAACCCAGCTTCTTAGGAAGCTTCCTATTCTGTTACACCAAAGATTCCCTAAGCCAATTTCCTGAACTACCCCCTACAACCCTTGAAATTACCTTCAGAAAATTATATGGGTCAGATTAAACCAATTTGAAGTGTTGATGGATCAGGTTTGACACAACACTTAACAGGCCCCTATGAAGGATTCAAAAACGATCCCAAAGCCCAAACAATATCAAAAGCTCATTTAGGAGAACAAATTTACCTGAATAAACTAAGCTCTCCTTTTAGATTAAAACAACGAGCTATGATTCGAATTAACCAGAGCCAAATATATGATTAGGAACACAAACCAGAACTGAAACAGGTAATATGCACAAGTTACAACAGAATTCATGAAAATTTCTGCCAGAAAAACTGTAAAGCTTACCAAAGGAACCAATATTTAGTGTTTTAATACTTCACCCAATTCAAACTCAGAAATTAAAGTAAAGAAACTAGAAGAAAATGAGAGGGACAAGTGAACAAAAAATGGACAGAAAAGAGAAGAAGTAGAAAAGTGCGAGTATACGAATAAACAGAAGATGGAGATGAAAGGGCAAAAATAGAAATACCTAGGAAATCACATGGACAGAACTTGGGCAACCACATGCGACTTCGACTTGACTCGAAACTGGTATTACCTGCGTGTTCTCTTTGAGAACAGATGAATAATACTAGTCTGTAGCCGCATCGTTCATAGAAAACTTAACAGCTTGCCAGATTGTCTCCTTCTTCATTCTCAGATTTGATTTGGACCTGGTTTGGTAAGGATTTGGGTAGAAATGGTGGTGGATTGGGGTTAAGGGAATGGTGATGTTTGCATGGCTAGATTTTGGGTGGTGTTCGAGCTCCGCCACCGGGCAGGGGTTGGGAATTCTAGGGCGGCGGTTAGGGTTTGAGGTTTCGAATTGGGATTCGAACAGTTGGGGTTCGATTTGAGGGAAAAGGGGTGCGGATCTGGGATGTGGAGATGGAGGAGGGTATTTGGTATAAGTTTGGGGTCGATCGGAGCACCGCCGCCGGTGGAGACGATTTCCGGCCGACGGTTCCGACGGGGATGGTGAGAGGGGTGAAAGAAATGAGAGGGAGGAGGGGGGGTAGGGCACGTTTTGACACTTAAATATCACATGACCGGCCTTCAGGACCGTCCGATCAAGAAACCTCGACGGTCCTGATCTATTGCCCATGAAACGATGTCGTTTCATTTGGGGGGAAGCCGGACCGGGTTATGTTGGTTTGGGCCGGGTATTGGGTAGTTTTCGTTTGGGCTGGAGAAATTTGGATTGATTTTGGCCCAGATTTAGGTTTCCTTTCATTTCTTTCTTTTCCTTTTCAATTTCCAAAATTCTTTTTTTTTTCAAAATTAAAATAAATCCTAAATTAACTAATAATAATTTTTAAACTAAATTATCCTACCCAATTAGATTTATCACTCATCATGGTATTTACAATAACTAATTAAATCCTAAATTTAAAGAAAAATTATACAATTCAAAATTAAAAAGTAAAAATGCAAAATGAATTATATTTTGTGATTTTCATTTTTTATAAAACAAACTATTTGCTAATTAATCTAAAAATATAAAATTAAATCTTAAATGCAGATGCAACATATATGTTTTTGTGTTTTTCATGAATTAAATAAAATAAACGTGCACAAATAAATGCAAATAATTAACAGAAAATGCCACGAAATCCAACAAAATTGGAAACACTGAAAGAAATTATTTTGTTTTGAATTTGTTGGAGTAATTCATATAGGGCAAAAATCACGTGCTCACAGCTGCCCCTCATTGCCCGGAAACACGAAGAGTGTTCGTGCAAAGATAAGTGAGCGGATACGAATGATTTTTGCCCGTTTGAATACTCTGTGGGAAGCATTTTTGAAAGATTTGTCCGCACCCTGCTTCCGAGGTTGCCTACATATCCTTGGCTAAAAGGAATCATGTCAGTGTAGTTCAGGAATGTCTTGTAGCTGGGACTACCATGGAGCTGTGATTTCACTGTTGCTGCTCACTGAACCCCTTATTACACCGTGTCAAAAATAAAAGAAGCTAGACTAGACTATGATCTATGCTTTACAAAATCCTATCTTGATCTTCAAACTTGATCTTGTGTTTCTTGTTGCCTTGTTGTCTTGTATTCTCTTGGTAAAATTCCTTTGTTGCCGTCTTGAATTGTAAACTGAGATGCTTCCCTTTCTCCAGGCGGATGCTTGACTGCTGAACTTGATATGTATTCCCATGCTATCCTAGCGAGCTCCTAACTTCAAAACGTGAATGTATTCTCATGCTATCCAGGCAGACTCCTGACTGCTAATCTGAAAGTGTTCCCTGCTTTTCAGGCGGTCTCCTGCCTGCTAATTTGAAAGTACTCCCTGCTCTCCAAGCGAGCTCCTGACTTCAACAAAGAATTCGACAGCTAAAATTTAAATTGTACTCCCTTGTTCTCTAGGCGGGCTCCTGATTGCTACTCTTGAAAGTATTCCCTGCTCTCCAGGCGGACTCCTGATTGCTAAACTTGAAAGTATTCCCTGCTCTCCAGGCAGGCTCCTGACCTCAACATTTGAAAGTATTCCCTGCTCTCCAGGCGGGCTCCTGACTTTAACAAAGAATTCGGCAGCTAAAATTTAAATTGTACTCCCTTGTTCTCTAGGCGGGATCCTGATTGCTACGCTTAAAAGTATTCCCTGCTCTCCAGGCGGGCTCCTGACTGCTAAACTTGAAAGTATTCCCTACTCTCCAGGCGGGCTCCTGACTTCAAAATAGACAAAACAAAGAAAATTTTCCTGCCCCTATTTGGTGGTTGGGCACAGATGTGAGTGTAAAACTAAATCATATTATCAAGTATTATTAAGAATTGAAAGCTAGTTCCCATTATTCAGGAGGTCCTGACAACTCTTAAATGACAATTTTTAAAACCTAAGTTATGTGCTCTACAGGTATGATTTCTGCTAACTCTTGTGATATAAGAGAGTCTTAAGCTACTCCCCATTATCCAGGAGGGTCCTGAAAATCAAAAGTCAAGTTTTATATTAAGGGTGACAACTTTCATGGCTGAATTATACTATCCTACAGCAGAGTTTATGCTAAATTGTTGTTATCTAATCGAAATCTTAAAGCTAAGTCCCATTATTCAGGAGGGTCCTGGAAACTCCTAATTGAATCATATCTCGAACATGCAAACTTCTAAGCTAACTTATATTCCCTTGGGATACATTTATGCCAGATTATGCTATTTCTGAACTTTAAACTAGGTCCCATTTTCCAGGAAGGTCCTGAAAGTTTACGGTCAAACCTGTTTTGAAGTTTGCTCTTTCCCCTACGGAGAGTTTCTCCGAAGCAAACGAGTTTTCTGCCCCTGTTTCGATCAAAGAAAATTTTGTCAGTTTAAGGTGGTGGTTAGCTGATGGCATTCTTGTTGAAGATCTTTCCACTGCATTGTTTTGTTCTAAATGGCTTTCCCGAACTGGCCCTGAACCGTTTTGCCTTTCTGACTGACTTTCAAATCCCACGACCTTTGACGAACCGAGTGTTCTATACCCATGTTGTTGTTTCACACCTCTGACCCCTTTATCTGAACCTTTGCATCTCCCATGACATTACCAAATCATTCCACCGACGAACTTCTGGTGATTCCTTGTACCCCACCTTACATCATGTTGTCTTTAGTATGTTTTGACCACATTGTGATTTGCAATTTTGGGAGTTGGTAGTGAGCTTTGAGACTCTTTTCCACTTACTTGGGACAAGACTGACACTAAAACCTCTTAGACAAATAAACCAAAAGGAAAATGAAATGCAATGACTTTGCGAGTTAAGGATAACAAGAATCCAAAACCAGATAACTGCTACAAAGGAAAAAAGAAAAAGAAACTTATTTGAGTGGAACAGCTGGTACCAATGATCATGACATGCATTTCAAATTAATTGGCCCAATATGTCCAACCAATCAACTTTCAGTTGCCGTACTTTGTCGCCTCAGAATTTCCATGACCTGATTACTTTACCCAAACCTTAACCTCGTTCATCCTGCGGTGCCTTAAAATAGTTTTCCACCAACAGACCTTTCTTACTTTGTTGACTTTTCAACTCACTTTTTCCTTAAGGTGCCTATGAGGGTTTTCACCAATAAGACTCTCTCATTTTATTTCTCTCAACTCCCGTCGCCTTACGGTGCCTGTGAAGGTTTTCACCAATAAAACTCTCATTTTATTTTTTTCTGCTTAAACCAGAGTGTTGCCCCTGACATGGATTAACTTTACCTGCTCGACTTGGCATTTCTGAAAGACTGATCAGAAGGTCTTTCTTTGGGCCGTAATGTGGGCTTTTGGACAGGGTTAGAAAGAAAGGGTATAAAAGGCTCAAAACAATTCAAATGGGTCAAAGTTACAACTTCCGGAATCAGGTTTCTCACAACAACCACGACTTCTGCCCCAGTTTCTTGCTTGGGGAATTTGGATTTTTGTTTGATGAGACCGAACTGTGAGGCTGCCTACGTATCCTTAAAAGGAATCAGGTCGAACGTAGTTCATGTCATAGGAATTACTTTGTTGTTGTGATTTTCTCTTTTCTCTTTCTTTTCTTTCTCTTTTTGCTTTCTTTTTCTCTTTTTGTTGTTTTGTTTGGTTTTTTTCTCTTCACTTTTTTTCTTTTTCATTCTTTTCTTTCCTTTTGCTTTTTTTTCTCTTTTTTTCTCTTTTTCTTCAATTTCATTTTTCTCCTCTCCCTTTCGTTCTTTTCTTTTCTCCTTTTCCTTTACTTATCTTTCACGCTTGTGCTTCTGATCTTTGCTACTTATTCCGAAGGAGGAGTAAGAAAGAAAATAAATAAGGCTCAAAAGAGGTGGCGAGGGATAAAGTGTCTAGATAGCAGAACAAAATGCCTTCGTCATTTCAATCTTCAAAATATGTCAAATACAAACAAGTACAATCAAACAAAGGAATCATACATAGTATCTCTTGACTTCATCAGAATTGATAGCCATTTCCACGCATTTCCCTTCCACATCTGTCAAATATAGTGCGCCATTGGACAACACGCTAGTTACGACAAATGGCCCCTACCAGTTTGGGGCAAATTTTCCTTTTGCTTCAGCCTGATGAGGCAAGATACGTCTCAACACTAACTGACCCACTTCGAACTTTCGTGGACGTACCTTCTTATTATATGCTCTCTCCATTCTTTGCTGGTACAATTGGCCGTGACATAACACTGCCAATCTCTTTTCATCAATCAGACTTAATTGCTCCAAGCGGGTTTTGACCCATTCCACATCATCAATTTCTGCTTCAGCGACAATCCAAAGGGATAGGATTTCAATTTCTGCGGGTATTACTGCCTCTGTGCCGTACACCAACAAATAAGGAGTGGCCCCTACTGAAGTGCGAACAGTAATGCGATAACCAAACAATGCGAAAGGTAACTTCTCACGCCACTATCTAGAACCTTCCACCATTTCTCGAAGTATCTTCTTTATATTCTTGTTGGCTGCCTCGACTGCTCCATTCACCTTAGGGAGGTATGGGGTGGAATTGCGATGTATAATCTTAAACTGCTGACATGTCTCTGTCATCAGATGACTGTTGAGATTAGCGCCATTATCCGTGATGATTACCTTCGGAACCCCAAACCGACAGATGATATTTGAATGCACAAAATTGACCACTGCTTTCTTGGTCACAGATTTGAAAGTTTTCGCTTCAACCCACTTGGTAAAATAATCAATGGCTACCTGGATAAACCTATGTCCGTTTTGATGCTGCTGGCTCGATTGGCCCAATGACATCCATGCCCCAAGCAACAAAGGGCCACGGTGCCGACATGGTATGCAGTTCAGATGGTGGGGAATGAATCAAATCTCCATGCACCTAGCACTGATGACACTTGCGCACAAAACTGATGCAATCTCGCTCCATAGTGAGCCAGTAATAACCTACTCGGAGAATCTTCTTTGCCAGAACGTACCCACTCATATGAAATCCACAAACTCCAGAGTGTACCTCAGTCATGATAATTGTGGCCTGTCTGGCAACTAT
Organism: Nicotiana tabacum; assembly: GCF_000715075.1. Lineage (NCBI taxonomy): Eukaryota > Viridiplantae > Streptophyta > Magnoliopsida > Solanales > Solanaceae > Nicotiana > Nicotiana tabacum. The sequence continues at coordinate 9,776,248 of NC_134089.1, forward strand.
GCATTTTAGCAATCCAAGATCTAGAGTTCTTTTGTATAACACCCCTCCGCCGAAGAAAAATTCGCTTACCAATCGTCGAATTGTTCTTTTCTGATCACCTATGGCCTGTACCGGATATACCCCCATCCGGAGGTATTCTTTGATATCATGGAACCATGACTCCCCATCAAGTTCTTCTTCTACCATATTACAGTAAGCATGCTGATCACGGAACTGAATCTGCAAAGGGTCCACATAAGCCTTATCTGGATGATGTAACATTGACGCCAGAGTAGCCAAAGCATCGGCGACTTCATTATGGATCCTTGGGATATGCCTGAACTCTATTGGCTGAAATCGTTGACAAAGATCATGCAAACATTGTCTGTACGGTATGAGTTTCAAATCCCGTGTTTCCTATTCTCCCTGAATTTGGTGCACCAGGAGGTCCGAGTCACTCGAGACCAAGACTTCCTGTACACCCATATCCACAGCTAACCTCAAACCCAGAATACATGCCTCATACTCAGCCATGTTGTTGGTACAGTAAAAACGAAGCTGAGCCGTAACAGGGTAGTGCTGCCCTGTTTCAGAAATAATTACTTCTCCTATCCTACGCCCTTCAAGTTTGCGGCCCCATCAAAGAAAAGTTTCCATCCAGGCTTCTCGACTTGTTTCAACTCATCAATGAGCATCACCTCTTCATCAGGGAAATAAGTTTTCAAAGGTTCATAATCTTCATCAACCGGGTTCCTGGCCAAATGGTCCGCCAAGGCCTGTACTTTCATTGCATTTTGAGTCACATAGATAATGTCAAACTCTGTGATTCACATAGATAATGTCAAACTCTGTGAGCAAGATCTGCCACTTTGCAAGCCTCCCTACGGGCATAGGCTTCTGAAAGATATACTCTCAAGATGAGTGTACTTGACCTCGTACGGCGTGAATTTCTTACTAAGATAATAGATGGCCTGCTCTTTCCTGCCAATGATATCATGTTGACCCAATGCACAGTCGAATGAATTGTCCAAAACTGTCAAATATAGGATCAAAGGTCGCCTTGGTTCTGGCGGGACCAACACGAGTGTATTTGACAAATACCCCTTTATCTTATCAAACGCCTCCTGACATTCATCTGTCCACTTGACCGCAACGTCCTTCTTTAACAGTTTGAAGATAGGCTCACAAGTTGTCGTGAGTTGAGCGATGAACCTCCTGATATAATTCAATCTTCCCAACAAACTCATCACCTCGGTCTTGTTCCTGGGAGGTGGAAATTCCTGGATGGCCGTGACTTTCGATGGATCTAGTTCAATGCCCCGACGGCTGACTACGAACCCCAACAACTTTCCAGACGGCACCCCAAAAGCGCACTTTGCAGGGTTAAGCTTGAGATTGTACTTGCGAAGCCTTCAGAAGAACTTCTTCAGATCCCTGACATGGTCAGACTGCTTTCTAGACTTCACGATCATATCATCCACGTACACCTTGATTTCCTGGTGTATCATATCATGGAATATTGTTGTCATTGCCCTCATGTAGGTTGCCTCAACATTTTTCAAGCCAAATGGCATGACTCGATAGCAGTACGTTCCCCATGGCATCATGAATGCCGTCTTTTCTGCATCCTCCTCGTCCATTAAGATCTGATGATAACCCGCGTAACAATCCACAAAAGAACCAATATCATGTTTGGCACAATTATCGATCAAGATATGGATGTTTGGCAATGGGAAATTGTCTTTTGGACTTGCCTTGTTGAGATCCCGATAGTCAACACACACCCTAGTCTTGCCATCCTTCTTCGGTATAGGCACAACATTAGCTAACCAGGTGGGATACCGGGTGACCCGAATGGCTTTAGCATCGAACTGCTTGGTGACCTCTTCCTTGATCTTTACACTCATATCCGTTTTGAACTTTCTCAGCTTCTGTTTGACAGGAAGGAATGTCAGGTCAGTGGGCAACTTGTGAACTACTAAATCAGTGCTTAGACCTGGCATGTCATTATAGGACCATACAAAAACATCTTTATATTCGAACAGTGCTTTAATTATCTCCTCCCTGAGTTGAGGTTCCAGATGACACTTATTTTAGTCTCACGGACATTATCTTGGTCCCCTAGATTAACTTCTTCTGTATCGTTCAAATTAGGTTTGGGCTTTTCCTCAAAATGACTTAGTTTCTTACTAATTTCTTGATAGGCCTCATCATCATCAAATTCCAACTCGTCATCAAACTTAATTTTTTGTATTATTATTTCAGAGTTAGATTGGCTTTTAAAACTAGGCCGAAGATTCCTCATGCATGTCATGTCGTTGATATCAACATAAAAAGAACTGTACAAAAGAAGAAAAAAAATTTAGAAGAAATGAAGAAAAAAGAACAATTGCACTTCACCGAATTTAAAGATATCAGGGTTTTAACATGTCTAACTGGACGGAACATAATATCTGAATTATAGACCCTGGAATAATCCAGACAACAAAAGAAATCAAAACCCACAACCAAGACTCCCTCCGGATAGGAAGAGGAGTAGCTTCCCAGTTGTTGACTTTTGCACGTGGTCCCACGAATTGCACATTTGCCCTGCTGGACCCTTCCCCAGCCTGAACCATGTTAACGTCGGCGAATAACCTTTCGAACCCCTTCTCCTAGTCTCCATAGTCACCAATCAGCGGTTCAGGAACCTTTGACAATAATTGCTTTCTGATACCCGACCTAACGAATGATCTGGATAGATGCGGGATTGTCCTTTGCAATGCCCATGCTTTCTGTTTCATTTTGCGGGCTCGTCTCACATCTGCAACTGTAGGCTTGAACCCCAGACCAAAAGTATCAAGATTCTTTGGAAGAGAAACCGGCTGCACAATACCTTGTAGGGATGCACCTACACCCTTGACTAGTACGAAACCATTTTTCAACATTTCAACAGCTACCATGACTAATGCCGCATCTATCTTTGGAGTTGATTTAGATACTTACTAGGTACAAGTTGATTTACGTACTCATGTTGTACTTCTGCACTAAATATGGCTCGTAGGCACACCGATTGAGGAGACTTCATGTGAGTTGCATTTCAGGTTATGCACCGCAGTCCACTGAGTCTCCATTGTATTACTTATTTTATTTTGTCTTATTGTATTCGGGACAGAGATTGTATTACATTTTACTCTTTAGAAAAAATGCTCATGCACTTCTGATACCGGGTTTTGGGGATTATTAAGGATTGTTCATTATCGTAGTTCGTGTAAATATTATCATTTACCTGTAAATCCTATTCCACACTATTTAATTAATGAAAATCATGATTTCAACATTTAAATGATTCATTAAGTTAATCACTCACCGTTAGCTTGTCTGACGCCGGTGTTAGGCACAATCACGACCTTTAGTAGATTTTGGGTCGTGACACCTTCCTACTTATTTTTAATTAGAATCTAATAGACAAAAGTTTATTAATGTTAAAATCTTAAATATTAAAAAAATTAACAGACAAGGTATTGTAGTCCAAAAATAGGTTATTATAATTATGTCTTTTCTTTATGAGTTCTTCTATTTACTATTTTAGGGCTATTTTAGTCTATTAATATTATTGTTGTACATTTACAACATCAACAACAACTAAAATAATAATCTATACTATATTAAAAGCATGAAGGCCCCTAGCGAAATGTCGTTTGTCTTTTTTACCCTTTAAAAATTAAGTTTATTACTGAAGAAAATTGTAATTTAGGTTACCTTCCTATTATTTTGGATACTACAACCAATGAAAATTTTTGATTATTAATTTTACCTTATTGAACTAGGTATAAAGTCCTAATATGTCGTAAAACTAATAGGATTACAGTGCTAATGTCTAAAAGTTCGGTTATATCTTTTTATTGTGAAATATTATGCTTAATATTATAAGATTATTTTTGTAAATTGAAATAATATTCATACTTTTATAATAATATAGAAAGATAAAAATATAATATAGTTGACCTCGCATTTTTGGAGGGCAGTTAAACGTGAGTTGGGCTCACGGGTTGAGTTGAGCACAACATTTCATCCTCAGAAAGACGGGCAGTCTCAGCGTACTATTTTGATTTTGGGGGATATGCTCCGAGCTTGTGTTATTGACTTTGGAGGCTCGTGGGATCAGTTTTTGCCTTTAGTATAGTTTGCCTACAACAACAGTTACCAGTCGAGCATCCCAATGGCTCCTTATAAGGATTTATATGATAGGTGGTGTCGGTCGCCGGTTGGGTGGTTTGAGTTGGGAGAGGCTCGGTTGTTGGGTACGGACCTAGTGCAGGATGCCTTGGACAAGGTGAAGATCATTCAAGATAGGCTTCGTACAGCCCAGTCTAGGCAAAAGAGCTATGCCGATCACAAGGTTCGCGATCTGGCATTCATGGTTGGAGAGCGGGTATTGTTTCAAATGTTTCCTATGAAGGGCATGATGAAATTTGGGAAGAAAGGCAAGCTAAGCCCTAGATTCATTGGTCCTTTCAAGATTCTTGATTGAGTGGGAGAGGTGGCTTACAAACTTGCGTTGCCGCCGAGCTTATTAGCCGTCCATCTAGTGTTTCATGTGTCCATGCTTCGGAAGTATCCCGGTGATCCATCCCATGTGTTAGACTTCAACACTGTCCAGTTGGAAAAGGACTTGTCCTATAAGGAGGATTCGGTAGCTATTCTAGATCGGTAGGTTCGTCAGTTGAGATCGAAGAGTTTCCCTTCTGTTCGTGTTCAGTGGACAAGTCAACCTGCCGAGGCAGCTACTTGGGAGTCTGAGTCCGATATGCGAAACTGATATCCCCATCTTTTCCCCGACTCAGGTACTTCTTTTCTATATCCGTTCGAGGACGAATGGTCGTTTTAGTAGTGGAGGATGTGATAACCTAAAAGGTCATCACTTAATTGAAAAGGCCTTAGAAGCCTCCTTTTATCTCACCTCAATTTGCGTGCGCGGTCTGGGCGTATATCCAGAACGCTTTTATGTAGAAATTTGATGAAAATGCTAATTTGGCCTTTAAAATTTAATTTAAGTTGACTTCAGTCAACATTTTGGGTAAACGGACCCGGCCCGTGATTTGACAGTCCTAGAGGGTCTATAGAAAAATATGGGACTTGGGATATGCCCGAAATTGACTTCCGAGGTCCCAAGCCCGAGAAATGAATTTTTGAAGTAAATTATTAACTGATATTTTAAGAGCTTTTGGAAATTTGAATGTATTTGAAATTGATGGTATCAGGACTGTATCTTTGTTCCAGAGCCTGGTACAAGTCTTATATGGTGTTTAGGTTGAGCCTGTAAAATTTGATAAGAAACAGACTTGAAATGACATAAATTGGACCCTCGGTTGTTAAATTTTGAACTTAAGAGTTCTTGAGATTCTTCTTTGATTTTAATGCTAAATTCATTGTTAAAGGTGTTAATTTGGAGATTTGATTGCACGAGTAATTCCATATGATGTCTTTGAGTTAGTATGCATGTTTGGTTTGGAGCCCTGACAGCTTGAGTTAGTTTTGTATAGTTTCTAGATGTTTTTACACTTAGAAACGTTGCAGGTTTTGTTGTCTCAGGTGCTCAGTGATTTTGTACTTCACGTTCGTGTGGCTTCTCTCACGAACGCGTAAGGAAAGTTCCTCAGGTGTCAGATTTTTTCATCGTGAATGCAGAGCTCAAGACACGAACGTGAAGCATTACCCTTCAAGAATGCGACATGGCTATCGAGAACGCGAAGGCCAATTGGGCTAGGAACTGGGAAAGGGATTTTACCCTACGCGAATGCGGCGTAGGTCTCGCGAACGCGAAGGTCAGGGGGGCTAACCCTTCACGAATGTGACTGGTCTCTCGCGAACACGAAGAAGGCCCGTCCAGTGAATTAAAAATAGAACCAAAAACGGGAATAAGCCATATTTTCATATCTCCTTCTCTAAAATCAGACCTTAGGCAATTTTTGAAGAAAAGTTTCAACACCAAATCATAGGTATGTGTTCCTAAACTCATTTCCTTTATTTATCATCAACACCTATTAGATTTCTATGCCTAAATCTTGTTCTTCCATGGTAGAATTGGGTATTTGGGTAGAGTTAGGACTTTTTGAATAATTAGAATTTAATCCTCGTTTTAGGGACGGATTTTGAAACTAATTGCATATTTGGGCTCGTGGGTGAATGCGTGATCGTATTTTGGTCCGAACCTCGGGTTTTGTCAAGCGGGCCCGGGGTCGATTTTTGACGTTTTGGGGAAATTAATAGAAAACCTATAATTAAGCATTGGGTATGAATTCTTTAGCATTTATTGATGTTGTTAAATTAATTATGGTTAGATACAAGTAAATTGGAGGTGAATTCTAAAGGGAAAGTGGTGCTTGAGTCTTGAGTTTGGCCGTGAAAGTTGAGGTAAATGTTTGGTCTAACCATAGCTTGAGGGATTAGGAGTTGTGTCTTATTTACTATGTGTTAATTGTTGAGTACAACATATAGGTGTGGTAACAAGTATCTATACGTCGGTGTCAAGCATGCCCGTGAGTCTTATATTATGATTGATGTGACTTTGTTTCGTATTGTTCATGCTTTATGTGATGATTTCTATTGTTGAACAAGGCTTGTGAAAGTATTATTGGTGATTGTACATTGTAGAGTGTTGGCTCAAGTTGATAATTGAGTTGTGAAGTAATTGTGGAAAAGAGAAGAGGTTTATGATATTGCCTCCCTTGCCAAAATATTACTGCTCATGATATTGTTTCCCTTGCCGGGATATTATTGTTATTGATATTGGTTCCCTTGCCGGGATATTATTGTTAAACTATTGTTCCCTTGTCAGGATTATATTGTGATATTGTTGATTCCCTTGCCCAAATTGCTTTGTGATTGTTTCTTAGGTGAGGAAGAGTGTAAATCACGAAGGGCGATGTCGTGCATGAGTTTGAGAGTATTAATGCACAAAAGGTGATGTCGTGCGTGAGTTTAAGAGTGTTAATACACGAAGGGTGATGTCATGCCGATATGTTAGGAAAAAGCACGAAAGGTGATGTCGTGCCGCACGATGTACAATGCATGCCATGATATGAGTATTAATGCACTAAGGGTGATGCCATGCCGATTATATTGATTCTTATTGTGAGGACGAGAGTAAAGGCATGGAGGGTGATGTCGTGCACTTGTATTGTTCTCCTTACTCTTGTTTATAGTTGAATTTTGGTGTACTTTATGCTTCTTTACTGAAATTCAATTGTACTTGTTATCCCCTGCAGCATGTTTCCCCTTCCCAACTTTTACTGTTAGTTCTGTTGTTATTACTTGTTGTATTTGATATAACTGCACATGTCCATTTGGTAGTCCTATCCTAGCCTCGTCACTACTTCTTCGAGGTTAGGCTCTATACTTACCAGCACACGGGGTCGGTTGTGCTGATACTACACTTTGCACTATGTGCAGATACTGGTAATGGAGCGCTTAGACCACAGTGATATTGTTGCCTTCAGTCTATCGGCGGAAACCTGAGGTAGTCCTGCATATGTCCGTGGGGCTTGGTGTCCCCTCCTATAATTTTCTTTCTGTTTTTACTTATTCAGAGACAGATTTGTGTATTTCTACTCAGACTTTATTTGTAGTATTCGTAGATGGTCTGTGACATTGTGACACCAAATACTGGGTAAAGTTGTATTTAGACTTCCGCAGTTTGTATTATGTTAAACTATCAGACTTCGTCTTCCGCGTTGCTTTTGATATTATTATTTCTGCTATTTTGATATGTTGTTTTGAAATTATAAGGAATTGAAAACTTGAAAAGGGGTAATTAAATTGGAATAGTTGTCTTTCTTAGCTTTCACTATTAGGCGCTATCACGAATCCCGAGGGTGGAAATTCGGGTCATGACAAGTTGGTATCAGAGCTCTAGGTTGCATAGGTCTCACAATTCTTGGACGAGCTTAGTATAGTCTAAGGGATCGGTACGGAGACGTCTGTATTTATCCCTAGAGGCTACAGAGGTAGCAAAAACATCACATCTATTCTTTCCTATCGTGCGACTTGATTTCTCAATGTTAATTGAACTTTCACTCTATTCTTTCATAGATGGTAAGAACACGTACCGCTTCATCAGCTGACCAGCCGCCCGAGCCCCCAGTAGTAGCTCCTGCGAGGGGCAGAGCTCAGCCTAGAGCTCAAGCAGCAACACCAGTGGCGGAGCCTTAGGTTGTGTTTGAAGACAAGGTTCTAGCCCAGATAGTTCCAGCAGGATCAGCTCAGGTCCCGGAGGGGTTCATCGCCACCCCAGTACTTTAGGATGCTCTAGTCCATCTAGTGGGCCTTATGGAGAGTGTAGCCCAGACAGGCTTGCTTCCTGTAGCACCAGCTATTTCCCAGGATGGAGGAGGAGCCCAGACTCTTGCTACTCCCACTCCGGAGCAGATAGCTCCCCAGTTTCAGACTCCAGCAGCTCAACTAGTTGGGTTAGTTCAATCGGGTATTGTGGCACAGACCGGTGAGGGGATAGCTATGTCTATTGATGCCTTATTGAGGTTGGACAGGTTCACCAAACTCTTCACTACTACTTTTGGTGGTATATCTTCTAAGTATCCCCCGGATTATTTGGACAGCTATCATGAGGTTCTACGAAACATAGGGATAGTGGAGACCAATAGGGTTGACTTTGTTGCTTTTTGACTATCTGGACCCGCCAAGACTTGGTGGAGAGATTATGTTTGGCTAGTCCAACTGGGTCACCAGCTTTGACTTGGGATCAGTTGTCTCAGTTATTTCTGGAGAAGTTTCTTCCTGTCGCTCAGAGAGAGAATATCGGAGGCAGTTTGAGCGTCTCCAGTAGTGTTCTATGACTGTCACTCAGTACAAGACCAGATTTATTGACTTGGCCCATTATGCTCTTCTTATACTTCTCACTGAGAGAGAGAGAGAGGAGGTTCATTAAGGGACTCGTCCAGCCTATTCGACTGTAGATGGCTAAGGAGACGGGGAGCCATATTTCTTTTCAGGATGCGGCCAATATGGCCAGGAGAGTTGAGATGGTTCTATCACAGGGGAGTGGTCAGGGGTCTGACAAGAGGCCTCGTCATTCGGGCAGGCTCAATGGTTCCTCATCTAGAGGCAGGAATTCTTTTGGTTGGGGCCATCCTTCTAGGCCATTTCATTCAGCACTTCAGGCTTCTCACGGTGCACCGGGTGGTTGTGGTTCTCATATGTAGTACTCTGATCAGTTGCCTACAGTGCACCACCAGCTCCTATTAGTGCACCGCTGCTTCAGAATTTTCAGATGGTCATTCAGGTCGTTAGGGTCAGTAGTCTCAACAGCCGAGGGCTTGTTCTACTTGTGGCAATACGAGGCATATTCCTTGATTTTTCTCTCGAGCACCGAGAAGCTCTCAACATCAGGGTTCCCATGCCATGGTTCAGGCACCGAGTGTTCCACCGCCCGCTCAGCCAGCTATAGGTGGGGTAGAGGTGCTAGAGGTGGAGGTAGATGTATTAGAGAGGGAGGTCAGGCCACTAGAGGTAGAGGACAGCCAGTAAGAGGTCGTCCCGGAGATGTAGTTCAGAGTGGTGGTTCCCAATCCCTATGTTATGCTCTTCCAACCAGGCCTGAGGCTGAGGCCTCCAATGCAGTTATCACAGGTACTGTTCTGGGTTTTAGTAGGGATGCTTTAGTTCAATTTGATCCAGGGTCTACATACTCCTATGTGTCATCTTATTTTGCATCGTATTTGATCATGCCTAGTGATTCTTTGAGTGTTCATGTATATGTGTCTACACCGGTGTGTGATTCTATTATGGTAGATCGTGTTCATCGTTCTTGTATGGTTCTAATTGGGGGTCTTGAGACCCGAGTAGACTTGTTAATTTTGGATATGGTTGATTTTGATGTCATATTAGGGATGGACTGGTTATCATCTTACCATGCTATCTTGGACTATCATTCCAAGAATGTGACCTTAGCTTTGTCGGGGTTGCCTTATTTAGAGTAGAGAAGGACTCCTGGTCATTCCACCCGTAAGGTTATCTCATATATGAATGCTTGACGTATGGTTGATAAGGGATGTTTGGCTTATTTGGCGTATATTCGTGATTCTAGTGCCGAGATTCCTTCTATGGATTCTGTTCCTATTGTTCGTGAGTTTCTTGAGGTATTTCCTGTTCCTATTATTCATGAGTTTCCTGAGGTATTTCCTTCAAACCTTCCAAGTATGCCACCCTGCAGGGATATTGAATTTTGCATTGATTTGGCTCCGGGCACTCAGCCCATCTCAATTTCTCCATATCGTATGGCCCAGCCAGAGTTAAAAGAATTGAAGGAGAAGTTGGAACACTTGCTTGATAAGGGCTTTATTAGACCTAGTATCTCGCTCTGGGGCGCCGGTGTTGTTTGTGAAGAAGAAGGATGGGTCGATGAGGATGTGTATAGATTATTAGCAGTTGAACAAGGTTACAATCAAGAATAAGTATCCATTGCTGAGGATTGATGATTTGTTTGATCATCTTCAGGGTGCCAAGGTATTCTCAAAAATTGACTTGAGATATGACTTCCATCAGTTGAGGATTAGGGAATCCGATGTCCCTAAGATAACTTTCTGCTCTCAGTATGGGTATTATGAGTTCTTGGTGATGTTATTCGGGTTGACAAATGCCCCAGCAGCTTTCATGGATTTGATGAACCGAGTGTTCAAGCCTTACATGGATTCGTTCGTGATAGTCTTCATTGATGATATTTTGATTTATTACCGTAGCCGGGAGGAGCATGAGCAACATCTGAGAGTTGTTCTTCAAACTTTGAGAGATAGTCGGTTGTATGTTAAGTTTTCGAAGTGTGAGTTTTGGTTGGGATAAGTTGCTTTATTGGGTCACGTTGTATCAGCAGAGGGTATTCAGGTAGATCTGAAGAAGATAGAGGCAGTCAAGGACTAGCCTAGACCCGCATCAGCCATAAAGATCTGGCATTTCTTGGGTTTTGCGGGCTATTACCGTCGATTTGTGGAGCGGTTTTCATTTATAGCATCCCCTATGACCAGGTTAACCCAGAAGGGTGCCCAATTCAGGTGGTCGGACGAGTGTGATGCGAGCTTTCAGAAGCTCAAGACAGCTTTTATTACAGCGCCGATGTTGGTATTGCCTACAGGTTCAGGGCCATATACAGTTTATTGCGATGCATCTCGTATTGGAATTGGTGCGGTGTTGACGCAGGATGGCAAGGTCATTGCTTATGCTTCGTAGTAGTTGAAGATTCATGATAAGAACTATCCAGTGCAGCCATTGTTCATGTGCTGAAGATTTGGAGGCATTATTTATATGGTGTGTCATGCAATGTGTTCACATATCACAAGAGCCTACAGTATTTGTTCAAGTAGAAGGAGCTCCATTTGAGGCAGAGAAGATGGTTGGAGCTATTAAAGGACTATGATATCACTATCTTATATCATCTAGGGAAGGCCAATGTAGTGGCCGATGTTTTGAGTAGAAAGTCAGTCAGTATTGGAAGTCTTACATATATTTCGGTTGGTGAGAGACTTCTTGCTTTGGATATTCAGGCTTTGGCCAATTCGTTCGTAAGGTTGGATGTTTCTGAGCCTAATCGTGTGTAAACTTGTACAGTCACTCGTTCTTCATTATTTGAGCATATCCAAGATCGGCAGTATGATGTTCCTCATTTGCTCGTCCTTAGAGACACGGTGCATCATGGTGGTGCCAAGCAGGTTATAGTTGGAGATGATGGAGTCTTAAGGATGCAGGGTCGTATTTGTGTGCCTAGTGTGGATGGGCTTCGTAAGTTCATTCTAGAGGAGGCCAATAGTTCCTGGTATTCTATTCACTTGGGCGCCGCTAAGATGTATCAGGACTTGCGGCAACATTATTGGTGGAGGAGGATGAAGAAGGATATTATTGCGTATGTGGCTCGGTGTTTGAAATGTCAGCAGGTAGTACAAGCATCGGAGACCTGGTGGTTTGTTTCAGAGGATTGAGCTTTCGGAGTGGAAGTGGGAGCGTATCACTATGGACTTTGTTGTTGGACTCCCACGGACTCAGAGGAAGTTCGATGCAGTGTGCATTATTGTTGATAGGCTGACCAAGTCAGCACATTTCATTCATGTGGTAGTTTCCTATTCTTCTGATAGGTTAGATGAGATCTATATCCAGGAGATTGTTCGTCTTCATGGTATTCCCGTATCTATCATTTCTAACTGAGGTATGCAGTTTCCTCGCATTTCTGGAGGGCATTTCAGCGTGAGTTGGGCATACGGGTTAAGCTGAGCACAACATTTCATCCTCAGATAGACGGGCAGTCTGAGCATACTATTCAAATTTTGGAGGATATGCTCTGAGTTTGTGTTATTGACTTTGGAGGCTCGTGGGATCAGTTTTTGCCTTTAGCGAAGCTTGCCTACAACAACAGTTACCAGTGGAGCATCCAGATGGCTCCTTATGAGGCTTGATATGGTAGGTGGTGTCAGACGCCGATTGGGTGGTTTGAGTAGGGAGAGGCTCGGTTGTTGGGTATGGACCTAGTGCAGGATGCCTTGGACAAGGTGAAGATCATTTTGGATAGGCTTCGTTAGCCCAGTCTAGGTAAAAGAGTTATGTCGTCACAAGGTTCGTTATGTGGCATTCATGGTTGGAGAGCAGGTATTGGTTTGAGTGTCGCCTATGAAGGGCGTGATGAGATTTGGGAAGAAGGGCAAGCTAAGCCCTAGATTCATTGGTCCTTTCGAGATTCTTGATCGAGTGGGAGAGGTGGCTTACAGACTTGCATTGTCGCCGAGCTTATCATCGTGCATCTAGTGTTTCATGTGCCCATGCCTCGGAAGTATCACGGTGTTCCATCCCACGTGTTAGACTTCAGCACTTTCCAGTTGGACAAGGACTTGTCCTATGAGGAGGAGCTGATAGCTATTCTAGACCGGCAGGTTCGTTAGTTGAGGTCGAAGAGTTTCCCTTCTGTTTGTGTTCCGTGGAGAGGTTAGCCTGCCGAGGTAGCTACCTGGGATTCCTAGTCTTATGTGCGGAGCTGATATCCCCATCTTTTCCCCGACTCAGGTACTTCTTTTCTATGTCCTTTCGAGGACGAACGATTGTTTTAGAGGTGGAGGATGTGATGACCCAAAAGTTCATTACTTGAGTTACAAGTAAATTCTATGTTCTGAGGCCTTAGAAGCCTCCTTTTATCTCATCTCCATTTACGTGCACAGTCCAGGTGTATATCAGGAATGCTTTTATGTGGAAATTTGATGAAAATGCTAATTTGGCCTTTAAAATTAAATTTAAGTTGACTTCCGTCAACATTTTGGGTAAATGGACCCGAACCCGTGATTTTACAATCCCAGAGGGTCCATAGAAAAATATGAGACTTGGGCGTATGCCCAAAATTGAATTCTGAGGTCCCAAGCCCGAGAAATGAATTTTTTAAGAAAATTGTTTAACTAAAATTTTAAGAGTTTTTGGAAATTTGAATGTATTTGAAATTGATGGTATCAGGCATGTATCTTGGTTCTGGAGCTCGGTACAGGTCTTATATGGTATTTAGGTTGAGCCTGTAAAATTTGGTAAGAAACGGACTTGATGTGAATCAGACCATCGGTTGTTGAAATTTGACTTAAGAGTTCTTGAGATTCTTCATTGATTTTAATGCTAAATTCGTTGTTAAAGGAGTTAATTTGGTGATTTGATCGCACGAGTAAGTCCATATGATTTCTTTGAGTTAGTATGAATGTTTGGTTTGGTGCCCCAAGGGCTAGGGTCAGTTTTGTATAGGTTTCGGGATGTTTTTACACTTAGAAACATTGTAGGTTTTGTTGTCTCAGGTACTCGGTGATTTTGTTCTTCGCGTTCATGTGGCTTCTCTCACGAACGCGTAAGGCAAGTTCCTCAGGTGTCAGATTTGTTCATCGCGAACGCGGAGCTCAGGACGCGAACACGAAGCATTGGGGGGTTACCCTTCGCGAACGCGACCTAGCTATCGTGAACGCGAAGGCCAATTGGGCTGGGAATTGGGGAAGGTATTTTACCCTACGCGAACGTGAGGTAGGTTTCGCTAATGCGAAGGTCATGGGTAAATCCTTCGCGAACACAACAGGCCTCTCGTCAATGCGAAGAAGGCATGTCCGGTGAATTAAAAACATAACGAAAAACGGGAATAAGCCATATTTTCATATCTCCTTCCCTAAAATCAGACCTTATGCAATTTTTGAAGAAAAGATTCAACACCAAATTATAGGTATGTGTTCCTAAACTCATCTCCTTCATTTATCATCAACACTCATTAGATTTTTAGGCCTAAATCTTGTTCTTTCATGGTAGAATTAGAGAATTTGGGTAGAGTTAGGGCTTTTTGAATAATTTGAATTTAGACCTTATTTTGGGGTCTGATTTCGAAACTAATTGTATATTTGGGTCCGTGGGTGAATGGGTGATCGAGTTTCGGTCCAAACTTCGGGCTTTGATCTAGTGAGCCCGGGGTCAACTTTTGACTTTTTGGGGAAATTGATAGAAAACCTATAATTAAGTATTGGGTATGAATTCTTTAGCATTTATTGATGTTGTAAAATTAATTATGGTTAGACACAAGTAAATTGGAGGCGAATTCTAAAGGGAAAGCGGTGCTTGAGGCTTGAGTTTTGCGGTGGAAGTTGAGGTAAGTGTATGGTCTAACCTTAGCTTGAGGGATTAGGAGTTGTGTCTTATTTACTATGTATTAATTGTTGAGTATGATGTATAGGTGTGGTGACGAGTATCTATACGTCGGTGTCAAGCATACCCATGATTCTTATACTATGATTAATGTGACTTCGTTTCGTATTGTTCATGCTTTATATGATGATTTCTATTGTTGAACAAGGATTGTGAAAGTATTATTGGTGATTGAACATTGTAGAGCATTGGCTCAAGTTGATAATTGAGTTGTGAAGTAATTGTGAAAAAAGAAGAGGTTTATGATATTGTCTCCCTTGCCGAAATATTACTGCTTATGATATTGTTTCCCATGATGGGATATTATTGTTATTGATATTAGTTCCCTTGTCGGGATATTATTGTTAAACTATTGTTCCCTTGCCGGGATTCTATTGTGATATTGTTGATTCCCTTGCCCAAATTGCTTTGTGATTGTTGCTTGGGTGAGGAAGAGTATAAATCACGAAGGGTTATGATGTGCATAAGTTTGAGAGTGTTAATGCACGAAGGGTGATGACATGCATGAGTTTGAGAGTGTTAATGCACGAAGGGTGATGTCATGCCGATATGTGAGGAAAAGGTACGAAGGGTGATGTCGCGTTGCACGATGTACAATGTTGTGCCATGATATGAGTGCTAATGCAGAAGGGTGATGCCGTGCCGATTATATTGATTCTTATTGTGAGAACGAGAGTAAAAGCACGAAGGGTGATGCTGTGCACTTGTATTGTTCTCCTTACTCTTTCTTATAGTTGAATTTTGGTGTACTTTATGCATCTTTACTGAAATTCTGTTGTACTTACTATCCCCTGCAGCATGTTTTCCCTTGCCAACTTTAATTGTTAGTTCTGTTGTAATTACTCGTTGTATTTGATATAACTGCACAAGTTTATTTGGTAGTCCTGTCCTAGCCTCGTTATTATTTTGCCGAGGTTAGGCTCTACACTTACAAGCACATAGGGTCGGTTGTGATGATACTACACTCTGCAGTATGTGCAGATACTGGTACTGGAGCGTTTGGACCACAGTGAGGTTGCTAGCTTCAGTCCATCGAAAGAGACTCGCGTTAGTCCTACAGACGTTCGCGGGCCTTGGTGTCCCCTTCTATCATTTTCTTTCTGATTTTACTTATTCAGAGACAGATTCATGTATTTCTATTCAGGCTTTATTTGTAGTATTCGTAGATGGTCCGTGACATTGTGACACCAAATTCGGGTAGAATTGTATTTAGACTTCTGCAGTTTGTATTAAGTTAAATTATCAGATTTCTTCTTCCGCATTGCTTTTGATATTATTATTTCCGCTGTTTTGATATGTTGTTTTGAAATTATAAGGAATTAAAAACTTGAAAAGGGTAATTAAATCGAAATAGTTGGCTTGCCTAGCTTTCACTAGTAGGCACTATCATGACTCCCGAGGGTGGGAAATTCGGGTCGTGACAATGGCTTGGGGGTAAGGGGTGACCTTACCCTACGCGAACGCGACAAGGCGGTCACTAACACGATGTTGTACATGGACAGGACTTCGCGAATGCGACCTTGGTCACGCGAACACGATGAAGGACGTGGGCCTGACATGAAATTAGAAATAAACTATATATTTGAGTTTGTGGTGTTATGGGTAAAGTTTATATTCAAAAAATTAGAAATCCGGGCATATTGGTCCGAGGGTTGACTTTATTGACTTTTCGAGCGAAGTTGGAAATCATTATAATTTTTTAATTATAAGAATTGAAGTATATTTTGATAAGTTTGCACGTTGTTTGACTAGTTTTGGAGCAACGGACATCGATTTGAGTTGTTAGAGAGGATTTGAAGTCGGGTATGGAACTTCGGAGCGAGGTAAGTCTCATGTCAAACTCTGTGAGGGGGAAACTACCCCATATGTGATATTTGTTGTTATGTGCAACTAGTTGTGGCTACTACATATGTACAAGCTGATGAGAGTTCGCACGTAGCCAGAGCATGTTTATGTCCGGATAGACTTAGGGCCTTATCATATAGCAATTGAATTATTTGAATTTGTTCTGTTGGATTAATTAATTAAAGTTATAACTAAATTGAGTTAGAAATAAATATTTCAGGCCAAGCTTTATCACCATTATTTATTGCTAAGATGTTTGATAAATGTATAGAGGTGTACCTATTATTGTGCTCATGTACAGTATTGTAAACACGTAACTTGTGATTTGGAAACTTCCTTCTTTTCTTGTGGGGCGAGCCGAACGCCTTGGTAGTATATAGATGCATCTATGGTTCGTGCCGCTCGACCCTCGACAGTGTACATATTATTCTGCATCAGGCCGAACGACCTCGGCAAAATTGTCCATGATATTGCTAGTAATCCAATTATTCACGAGCTAATCTTCCTACTGATGCTCGGCACTCTACGATATTTCTTATTTATTTGGTATTTACCCTTGGCATTTTCTAAGATATTAAGGTAGAATGTAAGATCGAGAAATTTGTACTTTTAAAGGAATAATCTGAACATTATGAAAATTTCAAATTTACTCCACTATTCTGTGCACTTCATATCTTTTATAGATTATCATTTATTTTATTATAATCTCTAGTAAGTGTTGATTTCGACCCCAGATCACTACTTCTCTGAGGTTAGGCTTGATACGTACTAGGTACGCGTTGATTTACGTACTCATGCTGCACTTCTGCAGTAAATGTGTTGTGTAGGCGCATCGGTTGAGGAGACTTCATGTGAGCTGCATTTCAGGTTACGCACCGTAGTCCACCGAGTCTCCATTGTATTACTTATTTTATTATGTCTTATTGTATTCAGGACAGAGGTTATATTACATTTTACTCTTTAGAAAATATTCTCATGCACTTCTGACACCGGGTTTTGGGGGTTCTTAAGAATTGTTCATTATCGTAGTTCGTGTAAATATCATCATTTACCTATAAATCCTATTCCACAATATTTAATTAATGAAAATTGTGATTTAAACACTAAAATGATTCATTAAGGTAATCACTCACCGTTGGCTTTCCTGACAGCGGTGTTAGGCGCAATCACGACCTTTAGTGGATATTGGGTCGTGACACCTTCCTACTTATTTTTAATTAGAATCTAATAGACAAAAATTTATTAATGTTAAAATATTAAATATTAAAAAAATTAACATACAAGGTATTGTAGTCTAAAAATAGGTTATTATAATTATGTCTTTTGTCTATGAGTTCTTCTGTTTACTATTTTAGGATTATTTTAGTCTATTAGTATTATTTTCGTACATTTACAACAACAACAATAATAATCTATACTATACTAAAAGCATGAGAAGGCCCCGAGCGAAATATCGTTTGTCTTTTTTACCCTTTAAAAATTAAGTTTATTACTAAAGAAAATTATAATTTAGGTTACCTTCCTATTATTTTGGATACTACAATCAACGAAAATTTTTTATTATTAATTTTACCTTATTGAACTTGGTAGAAAGTCCTAATAAGTCGTAAAACTAAAAGGATTACAGGGCTAATTGTCACGACCCTAAACCCGGACCCGGTCGTGATGGCGCCTCTCGTGAAAACAAGGCCAGTCGACACTTCCCATTTTGGTATTTAACAGTTAAACAGTAAGAAACAGTCTAG
Organism: Nicotiana tabacum; assembly: GCF_000715075.1. Lineage (NCBI taxonomy): Eukaryota > Viridiplantae > Streptophyta > Magnoliopsida > Solanales > Solanaceae > Nicotiana > Nicotiana tabacum. The sequence continues at coordinate 9,794,505 of NC_134089.1, forward strand.
GCATGATAAAATAATCCAAAATTTAAGCAGATAATAGCATAATTTGCGGAATACAACCCAACGCAGCCCGATACCGGGTTGTCACTTGTCATGAGCATCTAAACAATCCGGAATACTCAGAGAAATTTTCATAGTTTAATACAATAATTAAGAACATGGAGAATAAGATAGGGAAGAAGCTCCGGGCTGCGAACGCCGACAACTACCTAGAGACTCCTCGGATTCACCTAAGCTGGAAAGATCAGCACTCGGGAGAGGGATCAGATGCGCCTGAATCTGCACACGGGGTGTAGGGAGTAAAGTGAGTACTCCAACTCAGTGAGTAATAATCATAAATAAGGACTGAAAGCAGAAAATCACGTAAAGCACATTTGCAAACTATAATGAAGCAGTAAAACCAGTGAAAGATATGTGAAAGTCATTTAACTCGAATTAAACTTCACGAAAAACTTTTTCAATAATTTAAGCAGGTAAATGACAGGCAATTATGGAAAATAAACACATAAAGGTTCGCCCCTCGGGCTATATCTCACATCACAATGGGTACTCGCGCTCACTGGGGGTGTGCAGACTCCTGGAAGGGCCCCTTACGACCCAAACGCAATATCAAGCCATCTCATGGCATCATCACTAGGCCTTCGGCCTCATATCAACAAGCCTACTCGTGGCGTACATATATCAGGCCCTCGGCCTCATAATCAATATCAAATGTTTCCTCACAACATAGGCCCTCGGCCTTACTCAGTCAAAATCCTCACAAGCCACTCGGGAAATAGTAAAACATGATTCTCAACCCAAAATATCATTTAAAAGATCATTTAAGTGTTAAAACAGAGTAAACATGGCTGAGTACAAAAATAGTAAAATATAACATTACTAAGTTCAAGTATAAAGTTAAAACAGTGAGGAAATATCAATAAAAGTCCCCTAAGGGTTCGAATAGTTAGCACAAAGCCCAAATGTGGCATTCAACCCAAATAATGAAGATAACAAATAGATTTCAGTCAAATACACGGTAAAATAGTCATTCGGGACAGACTAGGTCACAATCCCCAACAGTGCATGACCCCACGCTCGTCATCTAGTGTGTGCGTCACTTTAATATAGCACAACAATGTGCAATCCGAGGTTTCATACCCTCAGAACATCATTTACAATCATTACTCACCTCAATCAGGTCAAATCTCTAGCTCGCTATGCCTTTGCCCCTCGAATCGGCCTCCACTCGCGTCGAATCTATCCAAAATCAGAATCACGGCGTTAAAATATGCTAAGGGAATGAAGCCCATGAGAAAATATTCAATTTACAACATAAATTCCGAAATTATCAAAACCCGACCCCCGGGCCCACGTCTTGGAATTCGATAATTTTTACATCAATAGATTCCTTATCTCCCCACGAGTTCATACATGTCAAAAGTTCTGAAATCCGACCTCAAATAGTCCTTCAAATCCTCAATCAAAGATCTAAGTTTCCAAGCCCTAGTTTCCCCAAACTTTGATCCTTAAATTCCATAAATTACAAGCCTAATCCGTGAAATAATACCATAGAAACGCGTTTTAGGTCCAAAATCCTTACCTCAATGAAGTTCCCCTGAAATCCCTCTTCAAAATCATCCAAAATGCTCCCAAGCCAAATTAAAAATGGTGAAAATAGCTCAAAATCACGAAGAACACAATTTATACCTTCTACCCAGGCATTTTCGCATCTGCAGCCATATACCCGCTTCTGCGGTACCACATTTGCGGTCCATGAACCGCTTCTGCGGAAATCACTTAAACGGCCAACTCTGCATCTACGGTCAACACTCCGCCCACAACCGCATCTGCGGTTCCTGCCATCTTCACAGCTTCCACTTCTGTGACCGCTTTTCGGCACATGTGGCATCGCACCTGCGGTCCCCAATTCGTAGGTGCGGAAACACCAGAAGCAGCAAAAATCTGCAATTTCACCAAGTCTCAAACTCATCCGTCAACCATCCGAAATCACCCCGAGACCCCCAGGACCTCAACCAAAAGCACAAACATATCCCATAACTTATTCAAACTCTTACAAATCTTCAAAACACCTCAAATAACACTGAATCAACCAAAACACATCGGATTCAAGCCCCCAACCAAAACATGTCCGAATGACCTGAAATTTTGTGCACACATCCCAAATGATACAGTGGAACTATTGTAAATGTCAAAATTCCATTCCAACTCCTATATCAAAATCTCGCCTACCAACCGGAAATCGCCAAAATCTCAACTTTGCCAATTATAGCCTAAATCTACTCCGAACCTCCAAAACACATTCTGATCACGCTCCTAAGTCCCAAATTACCTCTCGAAGCTAACCGAACTATCGAAACTCACATCTGAGCCCTCTAACAGATAAGTCAACATCCAATTGACTTTTCCAACTTAAGCTTCCTCAAAAGAGACTAAGTGTCTCAAACCTTCTCAAAACCTTTTCGTACCCGAGCCAATCAACCTAATCATTCATAGAACCGATAGACAAAGCAGTAAGAAGCAGAAATGGGGGAAACGGAGCGGTAACTCATGAGACGACTAGTTGGGTCATCACATCCTACCCAACTTAAACAAACGTTCGTCCTCGAACGAGTCAAGAAACATACCTAAAGCCTCAAACAGGTGAGGATATCTGCTCCGTATCTCCCGCCCAATCCCCCAGGTAGCCTCCTCCATGGGCCGACCTTTCCACTGTACTTTCACTGAAGCTATATCCTTTGACCTCAACTTTTGAACCTGATGACCCAAAATGGTTACTGGCTCCATATCATAGGTCAAATCATTATCCAACTGAACCATGCTAAAGTCCAGAACATAAGACGGATCTCCAATATACTTCCGGAGCATAGAAACATGAAATATCGGATGCACACTCGATAAGCTAGGTGGCAAGGCAAGCTCATAAGCCACCTCCACAATCCTCTGAAGCACTTCAAAAAGCCCAATGAACCGCGGACTCAATTTCCCTTTCTTCCCAAATCTCATAACACACTTCATGGGTAAAACCTTCAACAGAACCTTTTCACCAACCATTAGGACACATATCGAACCTTCCTGTCTGCATAACAATTTTGCCTCGACTGCGCTATACGAAGCCTCTCCTGAATCACCTTTACCTTTTCTAAAGCATCCTACACCAAGTTTGTCCCCAATAGCCTAGTCCCACTCGGCCTGAACCAACCAACTGGATATCTACACCGCCTCCCGTACAAAGCCTCATATGGAGCCACCTAAATACTCGACTGGTAGCTATTGTTATAAGCAAATTCTGCAAGCGGTAGAAACTGATCCCATGATCCTCCGAAATCAATGACACAAGCACACAACATTTCCTCCAATATTTAATAGTGCGCTCGGACTGCCCGTCTGTCTGAGGGTGAAAAGTTGTGCTCAACTCAACCTGAGAACCCAACTCTCGCTACACAGACCTCCAAAACTGTGAAGTAAACTAGGTGCCCCTATCTGAAATGATGAAAACTAGGACTCCATGCAAATGAACAATCTCCCAAATATAGATCTCTGCCAACCGCTCTAAAGAATGGGTAGTACACACAGGAATGAAGTGCGCGGACTTGGTCGGCCGATCCACAATCACCCAAATAGCATCGAACTTCTTCAAAGTCCATGGAAGTCCAACTACAAATTCCATAGTGATCCTCTCCCACTTCCACTCTAGAATATCCATCCGCTGAAGCAAGCCACCTGGCCTCTGATGCTCATATTTCACCTGCTGACAATTGAGACAATTGTCAATTCCACAATGCTGATACATCTTTGCGGCACCCGGATGAATGGAATACCGCGAGTTATGGGCCTTTTCCAGAATCAACTCCTAAAGCCCATCCCCATTGGGCACACATATCCGACCCTACATCCTCAACACCCCATCATCACCAATGGTCACATCTCTGGCATAATCATGTTGAACTTTGTCCTTAAGGACAAGCAAATGCGGATCATCATACTGGCGCTCTCTGATGTGATCATATAAGAAAGACGGAGAAACAACACAAGCCAATACCCGATTGGGCTCCGAAATATCCAACCTCACACACAGATTGGCCAAGGCCTGAACATCAACTATAAGAGGTCTCTCCCCAACTGGAATATATGCCAAACTCCCCATACTCACCGCCATTCGGCTCAAAGCATCGGCCACCACATTGGCCTTTCCCGGATGGTACAATATAGTGATATCATAATCCTTTAGCAATTCCAACCATGTCCGCTGCCTCAAATTACGATCCTTCTGCTTGAACAAGTGTTGGAGGCTACGATGATCAATAAACACCTCATAAGACACACCATACAAGTAATGCCTCCAAATCTTCAACGCGTGAACTATGGCAGCCAACTCCAAATCATGAACAGGGTAGTTCTTCTCATGGGGCTTCAACTGACAAGAAGCATAAGCAATAACTCTACCCTTCTGTATCATCACACACTCAATACCAACTCTCAAAGCATCACAATACACGATATATGAACTTGAAGCTGATAGCAGAACCAATACTAGAGTTGTGGTCAAGGTATCTTGATCTTCTGAAAGCTCTCCTCACACTCGTCCGACCATACAAATGAAGCACCCTTCTGAGTCAACTTGGTAAAGGGCAATGCGATAGATGAGAATCCCTGAACAAACCGGCGACAATATCCTAACAAACCAAGAAAGTTGCGAATCTCTATGGTTGAGGACAGTCTGGGCCAACTCTGAACCGCCTCTATCTTCTTCGGATCAACCTAAATACCCTCGCTGGACACCACGTGCCCCAAGAAAGCCACTGAACTGAGCCAAAACTCACATTTGGAGTATTTTGCATAAAGCTTCTCCTCCCTCAATCTCTGCAACACAACTCTCAAATGCTCCGCGTGCTCCTCCTGGCTACGTGAGTACACCAGAATATCATCAATGAAAACTATGACACACGAGTCGAGATAAGGCCGGAACATGTTGTTCATTAGATGCATGAACGTTGTTAGGGTATTGGTCAGCCCAAAAGATATCACCAAGAACTCATAATGACCATATCGGGTCCTGAAAGCCGTCTTAAGAATATATGAGTCTCTGATATTCAACTGGTGATAACCTGAATGGAGATCAATCTTGGAGAACACACTCTCTCCCTGAAGCTAGTCAAATAAATCATCAATGCGAGGCAAAGGATACTTGTTCTTAACTGTTACTTTGTTCAACTGCCTATAACCAATACACATCCTTATAGTACCATCCTTCTTCTTCACAAATAAAACTGGCGCACTCCAAGGTGACACACTACGCTGAATGAACCCCTTATTAAGGAGTTCCTGAAGTTGCTCCTTTAACTCTTTCAACTCCGCTGGTGACATACGATATGGCAGAATAGAAATGGCATGAGTGCCCGGCACCTTGTCAATACCAAAATCATTATCCCTATCCGGTGGCATACCAGTATGTCTATTGGAAACACATCGGGAAAATCACTCACAACTAGAACAGAATCAATACTGGGATTCTCAGCACTAACATCCCTCACAAAGGCTAGACATGAAAGACAACCCTTCCCAACCATCCACTGGGCTTTCAAGAATGAGATAACTCTACTGGGAACATAATCAGTCACACCTCGCCACTCAATCCGTGGCACACCCGGTATAGCCAATATGCCTGCCTTAGCATGACAGTCCAGAATAGCACGACACGGAGATAGCCAACCCATGCCCAAAATGACATAGAAATCCACCATACATAATAATAAAAGATCCACATGGGTCTACAGACCCCCAATTGTCACCACACATGATAGGTACACATGGTCTACAACAACAGTATCGCCCACCGGGGTAGATACATGAACAGGTGAAGAAAGAAACTCACGGGGCATACCCAAATAACGAGCAAAGTATGATGACACATAAGAAAAGGTGGAACCGGGATCAAATAGTATAAAGGCATCTCTGTGGTATTCTAAAACAATACCTGTAATAATAGCATTTGAAGCAATAGCATCGAGTCTGCCTAGAAGTGCATATAAACAAGCTTGACCGCCACGTGATCGACCTCCCCTCTGGGGTGACCCCTAGCTGACTGACCTTTATCTCTAGCTGGCTGGGTAGGTGGTGGTGAAGTAACTAGTGTTGAAGCCGATGATTGACCTTTATGCTGAGATGAACTCGCAAGACGATGAGGGCACTGCCTCCACATATGACCCATCTCACCATACTCATAACAACTCCCAGGTGCTGGAGAAGGGGAATGAAGGGAACCCTCGCACCGGAGTGATTAGCAGATGCACCTGGCATAGAAGAGCCCTGAACTGATGGATCACGGGATGAACTCTGAGCTGGAAGGGCACTAAATGATGATTGTCCCTAATGAGAACTGTGAGAACCATAACCCGCTGATGCCCCATGAAAATCTGGGCGAGATGGCTGAGCATGCCTGAATAGACGGCCTCTACTGTGCTAAAACTAACCTCTCGAAGGAGTACCACTATAACTACCATATCCTCGAGGCCTCTTGGTCTCCCTCTCCTCGCGCTCCTAGCAACGAACAGGCTCAATTTCCGAAGCAATATCTATAACTTCCTCAAAGGTAGCACCAATCACCCTCTTCCTAGTCATGAGAATATGAAGCTGATAAGTGAGGCCATCAACAAACCTCCTAATCTTCTCTCTATTCGTCGGAACCAATTAAATAACATGATGAGCTAACTCGGAGAACCTCATCTCATACAGCGTCACAGTCATCTCTCCCTAACGCAACCACTCAAACTCCCTACGCAGCTCCTCTCTATGGGACTACGGCACATACATCTCCAGAAAGAGAACGGAGAACTGCTTCCAGGTAAGGGGTGCTGCACCAACAGGCCTACGCCTCTCAAAAGCCTCCCACCAAGTGAAGTCAGCTCCAAAAATAGATAAGTAGTGAAAGCAACCCCGCTGGTTTCTAGAATACCCACTATACGAAGCATCCTCTAACACTTATCTAAGAAGCCTTGGGCATCCTCGCCCTCTGCAACACTGAAGGTCGGAGGCTGAAGCCTACCAAACCTCTCCAATCTACGTTGCTCATCCTCTGGCATGGAAGGAACTACATAGTTCCGAGCAGCTGCAACCGGCTAGGCTTGATGTGCCCCCGACGTTTAAAGTCCCTACACGACCTGCTCAGGTGTGCGAGCAGTGGGAGTCTGATTGCCTCCCCCGGCCTAAGAAGTTGCTACGGCTATAGTGACTGAAACCGTCTGAGCTAGGCCAGTGCAAACTGATAGAATCTGAGCCAAGACTTCCAGAATACCCGGAATTATAATGGGCATAACGGGTGCCTGAGCTGGTGCTGTTGGAGCATCTACAGCTTGGACCTAATCCTGAACTGGGCGGTTGGTGGATCTGCAGGTGCTGCCCTAGCTACTGTGCGGTCCACACCTCTGCCCCTACTGTAATCACGACCACGACCGCATCCTCGGCCTCTAGTGGCCAAGGCTGGTGGTACTGGTGGTTGTCCATCCTGACCGGTAGCGCGTGTCCTCACCATCTATGAGAGAATATAATAACAGAAGTTTAGCACTCGGATCAACAAATTCGCACGACAAGAATTTCAACAATATGATGGAAGGCCAGCTGATACTTCCCATTTCGGTATTTAACAGTTAAACAGTAAGAAACAGTCTAGGCATGATAAAATAATCCAAAGTTTAAGTAGATAATAGCATAATTTGTGGAATACAACCCAAAGCAGCCTGATACCGGGGTGTCTCTAGTCATGAACATCTAAATAATCCGGAATACTAAGAAATAGCTACAGAGTTTAATACAGTAATTAAGAACATGTAGAATAAGATAGGGAAGAAGCTCCGGGCTGCAAACGCCGACAGCTACCTAGAGACTACTTGGATCTGCCTGAGCTGGAAAGATCAGCACTCGGGAGCGGGACCAGATGCGCCTGAATCTGCATATGGGGTGAAAGGAGTAAAGTGAGTACTCCAACTCAGTGAGTAATAATCATAAATAAGGACTAAAAGCAGGAAATCACGTAAAGCACATTTGCAGGCTATAATGAAGCAATAAAACCAGTGAAAGATATATTAAAGTCATTTAACTCGAATTAAACTTCACGAAAATCATTTGCAACAATTTAAGCAGGTAAATGACAGGAAATTATGGAAAATAAATACATAAAGGTTCTCCCTTCGGGCACAATGTCAACCAATCCACCCCTCGGGCAATATCTCAGAACAATATCAGCCCCTCGGGCTATATCTCATATCACAATGGGTACCCGCGCTCACTGGGGGTGTGCAGACTCCTAGAGGGTCCCCTTACCGCCCAAGCGCAATATCAAGCCATCTCGTGGTATCATCACTAGGCCATCGGCCTCATATCAACAAGCCACCTCATGGCGTATATATCTCAGTCCCTCGGCCTCATAATCAATATCAAATGTTTCCTCACAACATAGGCCCCCGTCCTTACTCAGTCAAAATCCTCACAGGCCACTCGGGAAATAGTAAAACATGATTCTCAACCCAAAATATCATTTCAAAGATCATTTAAGTGTTAAAACAGAGTAAACATGGCTGAGTACAAAAATAGTAAAATATAACATGACTAAGTTCAAGTATAAAGTTGAAACAGTGAGGAAATATCAATAAAAGTCCCCTAAGGGTTCAAATAGTTAGCACAAAGCCCAAATGTGGCATTCAACCCAAATAATGAAGATAACAAATAGATTTCAGTCAAATACACGATAAAATAGTCATTCGGGACAGACTAGGTCACAATCCCCAATAGTGCACGACCCCACGCTCGTCATCTAGCGTGTGCATCACTTTAATATAGCACAACGATGTGCAATCTGGGCTTTCATACCCTCAGAACATAATTTACTCATTACTCACCTCAATCCGGTCAAATCTCTATCTCACGATGCCTTTGCCCCTCGAATCGGCCTCCACTCGCATCGAATCTATCCAAAATCAGAATCACGGCGTCAAAATATGCTAAGGGAACGAAGCCCAAGCGAAAATAATCAATTTACAACATAAATCCCGAAATTACCAAAACTCGACCCCCGGGCCCACGTCTTGGAATTCGATAATTTTTACATCAATAGATTCCATATCTCCCCTCGAGTTCATACTTATCAAAAGTTCTGAAGTCCGACCTCAAATGGTCCTTCAAATCCTCAATCAAAGGTCTAAGCTTCCAAGCCCTAGTTTTCCCAAATTTTGATCCTTAAATTCCATAAATTACAAGCCTAATCCGTGAAATAATACCATAGAAATGAGTTTTAGGAAAATCCTTATCTCAATGAAATTCCCCTGAAATTCCTCTTCAAAATCGTCCAAAATGCTCCCAAGCCGAATTAGAAATGGTGAAAATAGGTCAAAATCGCGAAGGA